>NC_045556.1:29231107-29394313 GCF_009769535.1 Thamnophis elegans
TACTGCTAGATCAGTAGGTCAGTGGTTCAAATCTCACCGGCTCAGGGTTGACTCAGCCTTCCATCCTTCCGAGGTGGGTAAAATGAGGACCTAGATTGTTGGGGGCAATATGCTGACTCTCTGTAAACCACTTAGAGAGGCCTGAAAGGCCTATGAAGCGGTATATAAGTCTACTGCTATTGCTATTGCTATCTATCTATCTATCTATCTGTATACGTTTATTTATCTACGTATCTATATCTATCTATCTATCTATCTATCTATCTATCTATCTATCTATCTACATATATTTATCTATGTATCTACATATATTTATCTACGTATCTATTTATCTACGTATCTATCTATCTATCTATCTATCTATCTATCTATCTATCTATCTATCTACATATATTTATCTACGTATCTATTTATCTACGTATCTATTTATCTACCTATCTATCTATCTATCTATCTATCTATCTATCTATCTATCTATCTATCTACGTATCTACGTATCTATCTATCTATCTATCTATCTATCTATCTATCTATCTATCTATCTATCTATCTATCTACGTATCTATCTATCTATCTATCTATCTATCTATCTATCTATCTATCTATCTATATACGTTTATTTATCTACGTATCTATATCTATCTATCTATCTATCTATCTATCTATCTATCTATCTATCTATCTATCTATCTATCTATCTACGTTTATTTATCTACGTACCTATTTATCTATCTATCATCCATCTATCTATCTATCTATCTATCTATCTATCTATCTATCTACGTATCTATCTATCTATCTATCTATCTATCTATCTATCTATCTATCTATATACGTTTATTTATCTACGTATCTATATCTATCTATCTATCTATCTATCTATCTATCTATCTATCTATCTACGTTTATTTATCTACGTACCTATTTATCTATCTATCATCTATCTATCTATCTATCTATCTATCTATCTATCTACATATATTTATCTACGTATCTATTTATCTACGTATCTATTTATCTACGTATCTATCTATCTATCTATCTATGTATCTATGTATCTATCTACGTATCTATCTATCTATCTATCTATCTATCTATCTATCTATCTTTATCTACGTATCTATTTATCTACGTATCTATTTATCTACGTATCTATTTATCTACGTATCTATCTATCTATCTATCTATCTATCTATCTATCTATCTATCTATCTATCTATCTATCTATCTATCTATCTCTAAGTCTGTCCGACCATCCTTCCAGCTTTTGTGTGAGGGTTTGCTATAGGGAAGATTTGTCCCTGAGCCTTCTTAGGAAGAAAAAAACCCCCAGCTGCGTCTGTTTTCGTTCACAGACTTAGAAAATCTGCCCCAAACCTTCCTATCCGAAGCCTCATCTCCCTTCAACGCCTCTTGCGGTCTCTATAATGAAGCCAGCCAGCCCCCCCAGCCCGCCGCTTCCCTCAAATAAAAACTACATCTGATTTTATTTTATCTTTGGATAAAGTATTTCCACCCTTCCTCCCCCCCCCTTCTTCTTACAAACAACAGTGGGGCATTGATAGCGATCGGAAGAAGAAGAGAGAGAAAACACAGGGGGGAAAAAAGAGATTTCTTTGCAAAGGAACTTCAAACTACGCCCGTTTTGTTTTTGATTATTCTCCCTGGAAGGATCGTGTTTGCAAAAAACACACAACACTCTGCGGTGTTGTGAGACGCAAAGCCAAAAAGGCCAGCCCGGGTGCAGCTTTTAAATATTGATGCTGACTTGAAGGGAAAAAGAAACATACAATAACGTGTGTTAAGATCAATTAAAGGGAGTAAACGCATCGGAATAAATATCGGAGGGTATAAATATAGGGCTTGCTTAATCCCTGCAGGAAAACCAAGGCCGGGTTTAAACACTACACACAGGCCGGCCTCGACTTACGACCGTTCATTTTAAGTTACGACGGCACTGAAAAAAAAGGGACTTTTGAGCTCACTTGACTTTATGGATTAGACCTTGGCCCATATCAAAAGTGCAGAATTCCAGCCACAGACAATTATTAAAATCTCATTAAAAACAATTTAAAACGGAATTGGAATAAAATAAGATTTAAAATGAAATTGGAATAAAATACGATACAGTAATTTAATGTATAGATAAACAAGCCCATAGCCCGGTGTTGCCTGTGTATTTATTTATAGGGGGGGAAATGTCTGGACCAAACATAATTTCTAATGTTGGATTTTCCCCCTTACCAGAGGGGGAGCCCCCTTGTGGAGTACTTTGAAGCCGTTACCATGGCAACTCCACTGTGCTGCACAGTGGAAGCCATTTTACGGCAGTACAGTAGAAGCCATTTTAAGGCACAACAGGCTGCATCTTAACAGAACACCCCCCCCCGAGAGGTGTTAGGGGTGTCTTATCCCCACAGTATTTTTCTCCAGAGAGTAAGTCATCAGCGTGCCAAGTTTGGTTGAAATTGTTTGGTTGAAAAACCCCGTTTTTGCACTCTGCAGACCTCGCAAAAACTCTGCACGCCTCATTTATTGTGAAAAACGGGGCATGCAGAGAGTTTAAGAGGCTTGCAAAGTGCTCCTGGGGGCTGGGGGGAGCAAAAACGAGCAAAGAAGGGCCCATTTTTCACGAAAACGGGTCCGTTTTTTGCCCAAAAAGAGGGCACGCATTGTCTTTCGGAGGCTTGTAGAGTGCTGCTGGGGGGGGGGGGGGCAAAAACAAGCATTTTTCACAGCATCAAGGACCCCACTGTTTTCCTCCTCCTCTTCCTCCTCCTCTTCCTCCTCCCCCCTCCAAACAAATGCATCTTGAATTATACATGAGTGTTTTCCTTCTGCACAAGTCCATGCTTCTTTCTTGCTCCATATCATCGTCCAGCGCCCTACAAAACAGATTCCAAACACACCTCAACACCAACTGCGTGGGGGGGGAACAGATTAAGTGAAATGCCGAGGTGGGCTGGGAAAAGATGTCGGGTAGCCCTCTCCGAGGAGAAATGCGCCCCTCATCCGGGCTCCTGAGGAGCCTCTGCAGCTGTAATTTCTCAAGAGGGAAGATACCAAGCCTTATCAGTGCTCCGCTCATTTATTCTCAGTGTGAATCACTTCTATCTTTGCCCTGAACTCCGTGGCTAAGGAAGATGGGCCGTTGCACTTAAGGGCCCATGCATATCTCTGGGTCAATAAAGCTGTCGTGACTTAAGCATGTTGGATGCTTGGCTCATGGCCACATCCTTGCGGATGATGATTCATGCGTAGAGTTTTGAGTCAAACTCAATCCCTGATGTCTACACATCTATTTGATCTGAACAGAGCTGGAAGGGACCTTGGAGGTCTTCTAGTTCAACCCCCTGCTCAAGCAGGAGAGCCTATATCATTTCAGCCAGGAAGGAAGGAAGGAAGGAAGGAAGGAAGGAAGGAAGGAAGGAAGGAAGGAAGGAAGGAAGGAAGGAAGGAAGGAAGGAAGGAAATTGGAACGGACCTTGGAGGTCTTCTAGTCCAACCCCCTGCTCAAGAAGGAGAGCCTATATCATTTCAGCCAGGAAGGAAGGAAGGAAGGAAGGAAGGAAGGAAGGAAGGAAGTTGGAAGGGACCTTGGAGGTCTTCTAGTCCAACCCCTTCAAGCAGGAGACCCTACACCATTACGGGAAGGAAGGAAGGAAGGAAAGAAAGAAGGAAGGAAGTTGGCAGGGACCTTGGAGGTCTTCTAATCCAACCCCCTGCTCAAGCAGGAGAGCCTATATCATTTCAGATAAGTGATTGTCTAGACTCTTCTTAAAAACCTCCAGTGATGGAGCACCCACCACTTCTGGTGGCAAGCTGTTCCACTGGTTAATTATCCTCACCCTCCTTCATTCTAGGTTCCTTCTCTCCTTGGTTAGTTCCCATCTGTTATTTCTTGTCCTGCTTTCTGGTGCTTTGGAAAATAGCTTGACTCCCTCTCCTTTGTGGCAGCCCCTCAAATATTATCAGGTCACCCCTGGGAAGAAGTGGTTTGGCCAAATAGGTAGTAATTCTGGCGGACACATCACCATACCACTTCTATCCTGGGCACTGCCAACTTTATTTTCTGTACATGTGCAGAACAATCTTCATTGAAAAAAATGACATTTCCCCCCCCCTTTTTTAATGGTGTGTGCATGCCAGTCCCAGAAATGGGGCATTCTTTGCAAAAAACAGAAGTGTTTCTGCCTTCCCCCAGCCTCCAGAAACTCTCTGCAGGCTTCAGCAGGGCAGGGGGGTGGGGGAGGCAAAAATGCCCTCGTTTTTGCAAACAAACAAGCTGTTTTCTGCCCATTTTTCACAAAAATGGGGGCATTTTTCCTTCCACCCCCCCTGCCTTGCTGAAGCTTGCAGAGTATTCCTGGGGCTGGGGAGGACAAAAAACGTTTTTTTTCTTACTGGGTAGTTAGCAAGTGTCAAAACCTTTCGCCACTGTTTTGGTGTGCATGGCTTGGTGAAGGTGGGTGATGTGACTGAGCCTGTGGGAGTGACGTCAAGTTGGCCACGCCCACTCAGTCACATGCCCCGCCCGCCCCATCTAGTCACACCCACTGACCGGTCGTAAACCCCTGGGTCCTCCTTGTCTCTACACTGGCCAGACCCAATCCTCGCAACCGTTCTTCATATATTCTTTTTCTTTTTAAATAGAATTTATTTTTATTTTCAAAACAAACACAACACATAAAATCTTCTTTACATACTGTAGGAAGTGCATCAGTTGGTTACAAAAGGTTTTCGTGCATCTCTTCCACAGTCATCAAGCATAATTCATATTAACTCAAGTATTTTAACTCAAATATTTATACATGTTACCCTTGTACCTCCATTTTTATTTGACTATAATTATTTAAACGTTCTTCATCGTAAAATATACCAAGATTTAATACATAACCCCATACTGGCCTTTCATTTAATATTTCTAAAATCCTCCAATAACATTGAATCCTTATGTCCTGTTCTAGCTAAACATCCATAATATTTAATAACGAACTTTTCTAATCCTCCTTTCCAAATCACTGTTGGCAATTTTCATCTAGTTTCCTTATATTGTACACATACATACATACATACATACATACATACATACATACATACATACATACATACATACATGTTGTCATCATTATCCCTCCTTTATTTGACTATATCCTGCATCATAACATTTTCCCCCTAATAATCAAAACTTAACTGTATCTAACTTAATTCTTTTTTATTAACCTTTGTATATAATCCAAAAGGATTTCTAATCTTCCTTTCATGGGTACCATTGAATATTCATATCCAATTATTACTTATCATAACACTACACATTGTATACATTATTATCATTATCAATTATTTCTTTAACTATATTATCACTAAATTTCACTAAGTTTAACTAGTTTTAAGTTATATTCATCCATCAACCTGTATCTTTGCAATAACAAAACAATCTTATATCTTCTGCCATAGTATTTTAACTCAGATATTTACACATTAACCTTATACCTCCATTTTTATTTGATTATCATTGTTTAAACATCCTTCATCAAACGTTCTTCATATATTCTTGTCTGTAGGCAAGAATCAATCATCTTAGTTGAGTGATGGCTAACCTGTGTCTCGTCACGTGCCAAAAGCCTGCGTGACAGCACAATACCCATAATGCAATGCGTGCGCAATACCCCCTGTGCACTCTGCCCCCTGCGCTTGCACATGGGATTTCCCCGTGCTCTCCGTGCATGCATGTGCCTTTCTGCACCTCATTTTTGACATGGTAGGCCTCCCCGCAGCCTCCTGGGAGCAAAAACAGGCTGCATGTGGAGGGCGCTGCATGTGTGGCAGAGACCCCACAATCAGCTGACCGGCGGGAGAGGGGTACTCATGCGTGGTGGAGCTGAGCTGGGCTCTCATGCTCACAAACAGAGCATGCATACCATAGGTTTGCTTTCACAGTCTTATTTATTTTTTTTGCCCTTTTTCCCAAGTATGAGTACTAGTTTCTTGGTGACTGGAATCCTTTTTAGGGATGTTTTCCTGGGAATTTTCCCCATTTCTCAGCCCTGGGAATTTTTTTGGCTTGTCTCTTGCTCCAACCATAACCAGGACCGCCCCTGCTTAAGAGTTTTGAGATCACCCGAAGTTAAGGAAGGGACTCGGTGGCTAAGACGCTGAGATTGTCGATCGGAAAGGTCGGCCGTTCAGCGGTTTGAATCCCTAGTGCCGCGTAATGGCTTGAGCTCCCGTGACTTGTCCCAGCTTCTGCCAACCTAGCAGTTTGAAAGCACGCGAAAAATGCAAGAAATAGGAACCACCTTTGGTGGGAAGGAAACAGCGCTCCATGCATCTTCAGCGTTGAGTCATGCCAGCCACATGACCACGGAGACGTCTTCGGACAGCGCTGGCTTTCTGGCTTTGAAACAGGGATGAGCACCGCCCCCTAGAGTCGGGAACGACTAGCAGATATGTGTGAGGGGGACCTTTACCTAAAGTTACGGAGGAGACAGCTTAAAGGCTTGAAGCTAGCTTTTTTCCTGGTCATCTGAAGGTATTTGGCAGCATCTTTGCCGATCCTCTTCCCCAATCCTTGCCTTTTGTCCTCTGATCTTAGGAATTATCTTTGATAATTGAGCAGAGAGAGAAGAGAGGCCTCCCCCTCCTAGGACAAACTCCATCCCTTTTTGTTTTTTAAAAATATTTCTTTAAAAGCAGAAACACGTGGAAGGAATCAGGAATATCTCGAGGGATTAGAGGAGGGAAAAAACTTTCTGAATCAGCTCCGTACTCGGCCGGGAATCAATGAGAGTCGGCCTGACCTGCGACCTCTTGAACGGTGGATGTGGATTTCAGCCAAAACCATCCACAGCATTCCTTTGTTGCACCCAGCCGGTGCAAGGGTCCAACTCAAAAGGCCGGGGGAGCAGAGCCCCCTTTTTTCCCAGGCTCTGGGAAACGAGTGGTCCCCGTTTCCTCGGGAAGGCGGTTTTAATAGGGCTCCGCGGCCCATAGGCAATAGGAACCGACAGCTTCCTGGCTCGGCCCTGACATCGGCCTGGGCATTGAGGCATGGGGGGGTGCAGGCAGCTGGAAGGGGCCATGCCTAACTTTGCAGAGAAGAAAAGGGCCCTATGCCAGGACCCCTCTCTGCTCCCAAACAGCCATGTTCCCATTGTTGGAGCTTGTTTTAAGGAAGAAGGAGGAACAATAACAAAAACAAGAAAAGTTTGATGAACAACAAATATTAGTCTGATGAAAAGAAGGACTAGTAGAGACAGGATAGCAGTCTTCCAATATCTCAGGGGCTGCCCCAAAGAAGAGGGAGTTAAGCTATTCTCCAAAGCACCTGAGGGCAGGACAAGAAGCAATGGGTGGAAACTAATCAAGGAGGGAAGCAACTTAGAACTGAGGAGAAAATTCCTGACAGTGAGAACAATTAACCAGTGGAACAGAAGTTGCCTCCAGAAGTTGTGAATGCTCCAACACTGGAAGTTTTAAAGAAGAGATTGAATAACCATTTTGTCTGAAATGCTGTAGGGTTTCCTGCCTGAGCAGGGGGTTGGACTAGAAGACCTCCAAGGTCCCTTCCAACTCTTGTTATTCAGGTGCTTTGGAAAATAGCTTGAAACCCTCCTCTCTGTGGCAGCCCCTCAAATATTGGAAGATGCTCTCCTGTCTCCCGTGGTCCTTCTCTTCCCTAGACCAGCCATGCCCAGTTCCTGTAACCGTTCATTGTATGTTTTAGTCTCCAGTCCCCACATCATCCTGGTTGCTCTTCTCTGTACTCTTTCTACAAACTCAACCTCTTTTTTATAGCATGGTGACCAAAACTAGATGTAGTATTCTAGGTGTGGCCTTATTAAGGCTTTCTAGAGCGGTATTAGTACCTCCCTTGATCTTGATTGTGTCCCTCTGTTAATGGAGCTTAGGATTGCATTGGCTTTTTTGGCTGCCGCTGCACACGGCTGGCTCCTATTTAGCTGGTTGTCCACTAAGACTCCAAGATCCCTCTCAGAGTCACTGCTATTAAGCCTGGTTTCATGCCGGCCACGTGACCACGGAGACGTCTTCGGACAGTGCTGGCTCTTCGGCTTTGAAACGGAGATGAGCACCACCCCCTAGAGTCGGGAACGACTAGCACAGATGTGCGAGGGGAACCTTTACCTTTTTACCTTTAGGGATTGTGCGCTGAGCGAAGTGTCCACCCTTCTTAATCTCTGTCCAGTTCAGTGCACTGACCTCCCTCCCTTCCTCCCTCCTGGATGTCTGAGCCGCTTATTAGAGATCAAATGTAGTCTGTGCAGCCACACATAAGAAAACTGCTAATCCTGATTGGGTTTAGCAAGTGGTCAAAAGGAAGGAGATTACCAGTGAAAAAGAAGGGAATGTCGCAGGTTGTAGACTCCCTTTTGGCCCTGAATGTATTCTAAAAAGCGGAGTGATGTTGGTGGGGGCGTCGGAAAGGTCAGCAGTTCGGTGGTTCGAATCCTGAGCGCCGTGTAACGGAGTGAGAACCCATTCGTTGTCCCAGCTTCTGCCAGCAAAAGCATGTAAAAAATGCAAGTAGAATGCATCTTTGGTGGGAAGGGAACAGCGTTCCGTGCTCCTTCAACATTAAGTCATGTCAGCCACATGACCATGGAGACGTCTTCGGACAGCCTGGCTCTTCGGCTTTGAAAGGGGGATGAGCACCGCCCCCTAGCGTCGGGAACATATATGCGGAGGAACCTTTAGCTTTTGTTGTGGCCGTACCCACCCACCCCTTTTGAACCTGTGGGATTCTTGTAGCAGCTTACAATGTGGCGATTTAAAATACAATAACCCCCCAAATTATCCAACTCAAATCAAGTCTGGATCAGTTACAAGCAGAATTTCCCCCCCCCCCCCAAGAGACAACTGGACATTCTGGGTTTTTTTTTCTTTGAAGATGTTTTGCTTCTCATCCAAGAAGCTTCTTCAGCTCTGACTGGATGATGGGGAATGGAAGGATTTATGCTCCTTGCAGACATCCCCAGTTCCTGCAACTGTTCTTCGTATGTTTTAGCCTCCAATCCCCTCATCCTCTTTGATGCTCTTCTCTGCACTCTTTCTAGAGTCTCAACATCTTTTCTACATCGTGGTGACCAAAACTGGATGCAAATATTCCAAGTGTGGCCTTCCCAAGGCCTTATAAAATGGTATTAACACTTCAGGTGATCTTGATTCTCTCCCTCTGTTGATGCAGCCTAGAACTGTGTTGGCTTTTTTGGCAGCTGCTGCACACGGCTGGCTCCCATATAAATAGTTGTCCACTAGGACTTCAAGATCCCTCTCCCAGTTACTACTATGGAGCAAGGCACCACCTATACTGTACCTGTGCATTTGTTTTTTCTTGCCTAAAGGCAGAACCTGACTTTTTCACCCTTGAATGTCATTTTGTTAGATAGCGCCCAATGTTCAAGTTTGTCAAGATCCTTCTGTATCTTAAGCCTGTCTTCTGGAGTGTTGGCTACTCCTGGTGTCATCTGCAAATTTGATGAGTTCCACATCTATCCCCTCATCCAAGTCATTGATGAACATGTTGAAGAGAACTGGGCCTAAAATGATAGATGTGTTGATGTTGATGTTTAATAAATTTATAGGCCGCCCAATCCTGAAGGACTCCGGGTGGCTTACAACAACACAGTGTTGTTGTATCCCTCCCCCTCGTCTATATAAATCCTTCCATTCCCCATCATCCACTCAGAGCTGAAGAATCGACTACAGGAACCATTTGCACCACTCAGGGTACCCTGAAATAATGGAGGTGGCCGTAACCACCCGCTAAAAGGACCAGTTGTCTGCAAGGAGTGTAAATCCTTCCATTCCCCACCATCATCCAGTCAGAGCTGAAGAAGCTTCTTGGATGAGAAGCGAAATGTCTTCAGAGAAAAACCAAGGAAATCCATTTGCCTCCTGAAAAAAGCACCTTTGGGACAATCATGGCCTGGATGACTGAAAATCTCTACAGACGTTTAGTTGTACAATTTGGGATGAAGACCCTTTGAACAGGGTGGGAGGAGGAATGGATCTCCAGAGGGGAAAAATTGCAGACTACAGGAACCATTTGCACCACTCAGGTGACCCTGAGATAAACCTCCAAGTGCCCTCAACGACCCCCTAAAAGGATGCAAAAGACCAGCTGTCTGCAAGAAGCATCAATCCTTCCCTTCCCCACCATCACCCAGTCAGAGCTGAGGAAGCTTCTTGGATGAGAAGTGAAACGTCTTCCAAAGAAAAAAACAAGGAAGTCCATTTGCCTCCTGAAAAAAGCCCCTTTGGGACAACCATGGCCTGGAGGACTGAGAATCTCTACAGACTTTTAGCTACACAATTTGGGATGGAGACCCTTGGAATGGGGTGGGAGGAGGAATGGATTTCCAGAGGGGAAAAATTGCAGACTTACAGGAACCATTTGCACCACTCAGGTGACCCTGAGGACACAGAGAAGCCTCCAAGTGGCCTCAACGATCCTCTAAAAGGATGCAAAGGACCAGCTGTCTGCAAGGAGCATCAATCCTTCCACTCCCCACCATCATTTGATCAGAGCTGAAGAAGCTTCTGGGATGAGAAGTGAAACGTCTTCAAAAGAAAAAAACAAGGAAGTCCATTTGCCTCCTGAAAAAAACCCCTTTGGGACAACCATGACCTGGAGGACTGAGAATCTCTACAGACCTTTAGCTACAAAATTCTGGGACCATCATTCTCCACCATCATCCAGTCAGAGCTGAAGAAGCTTCTGGGATGAGAAGTGAAACGTCTTCCAAAGAAAAAAACAAGAAAGTCCAGTTGCCTCCTGAAAAAAGCACCTTTGGGATAACCAGGACCTGGAGGACTGAGAGTCTCCATTAGGTGATCAGAACTGCAATTCTTGTAAAAGGGAAATAGATACAGTGACCTCTTTACTTGCTTTAACATCACGTCTTCTTTTTCACTCTTTGTGCCACTATTGCCATTTGTGATACTTCTCTGCTTTCTCCCAAGAAATTCAGGGCAGTACATAAGGTCTCCTCTTTCTTTTGATAATCCTCAAACCACGTATGTCACCATAGTGGAAAGGCACTGTCTAGACCATGGTCCCCCACCCCAGCAAAAGCTTCTTAGCTGGGTGAGGCCATGAAAATCACCCTGACCTAATCTTCAGTTAGTATTGTGTTGTCTGCATGTTGAGTTTTAGAGGTTTAGTTCCCGCCGTCTTCTGTTTTGCAAACTGCCCTACCGTTTCGAAAGAATTTTGTTTGATTAGTTCAGGGGTCGGTAATCTTAAACACACAAAGAGCAACAAAGATCCTAACCGGAAGCCCCCCCCTCCCATTCAATTCCGGAGCTGACTGGAAGTCCAGTTCCCCCACCGTAGAGTCTCCTCCTAGCGTGGTGTCCTTTTTCCTCTACCTGTCCTAACCAAAAACCCTGTTGATTGTGGAGCTGACCGACGACAGGGAGCCGCAGCAGAGAGATGAAAGAGCCACATGCAGCTCCAGAGCCGAAGGTTGCTGGCCTCTGACTTAGTTCTTCTGGAGTAGATACAATACATTCCCCATTTGGGAGTCAGGAGGAGGGAGTCGTTGTTGACCTAGATTGTGTTCTGCTCTCCTAAGAAGACAAGATCCGTGCTCTTGATTCAGGGGTCTTTGCAAGAGACAGACAACCCACGGAATGGAGGAGAAAGGCACCTCCTGTTAGATGGTGAAACCGGACTTCTTGCTGTCGTTAAAGAGAGAACAGTGTAAGCTGTTAAGCGAAGACTTCTCGTGTTCATGACTTCCGACTTCCTGCTGGCTTCCCCATTGACTATGACCGGAAAGCCAGCGGGAAACCACAGAAATCGCAATTGTCGTCACCAGATGCTTCCTGTGAGACAATTTGGGGTCTACTGCTCTACCCGCACCTCTCCTTGGGTGGCTGGGAAGGGCCTCTGGGGGAAGCTGAGTTACACAGCCTTCATTTTGTTCTCTATTTGCCGAGGGTCTGTGTCCTTTCAACCGCCTGCCCTTCATTCCTGGTCAAGAGTTTGAAAGGCTCCCTGCCTGGCTTCTGTGTTCTTCTCCAGGCTTTGTGAAGGGATGGAGGGGGGGGGAACGGGCAGCTTGAGGCCACAATGCTTTTTACCCCGGGATTAAGTTATGATGTGGCTTCCCCCCTCCCCTTTCCTTCTCTTGCTGTGAAAAGAAGAGGGGCTTGTAAGCCCCATCGACTCTCTTCCTTTCTCCCGAAGCATTCAGGCAAGCAAGTCTGAGCACTGGATTTGGCTCCGTGCCCCCCTCCCCCACCCCAGCAAAGGAT
This sequence comes from Thamnophis elegans, assembly GCF_009769535.1. Classification (NCBI taxonomy): domain Eukaryota; kingdom Metazoa; phylum Chordata; class Lepidosauria; order Squamata; family Natricidae; genus Thamnophis; species Thamnophis elegans. Next base: position 29,243,390 of record NC_045556.1, read on the forward strand.
GTGCCAGCTATCCAACTGGATCTGAGCTTTGCCTGGAAATCTGGCTGTTGAGGACAGCATCTTGGCATTCCTCTGCTTCTCTTGCAATCCATAGTCAACTTCAATGAGAATAGAGCTGGAAGGGACCTTGGAGGTCTTCTAGTCCAACCCCCTGCTCAAGCAGGAGATCCCATACCATTCTGGGCAAATGACTGTCCAGTCTCTTCTTAAAAACCTCCAGGGATGAAGCACCCACAGCTTCTAGTAGCAAGCTGTTCCACTGGTTAATTGTCCTCACTGTTAGGAAGTTTGAAGATTGATTGATTGTGAGGGTGTCTCTCTCTCTGTCTCTGTTATAGTTGAAAATCGATTGATTGCCTGGTTATGCCCACTACATGTGTGTAACATCTGGGCACACAGTTGGCCAACACAGATGTTGTGGCCAGGCAGCGTCCAGCGGAGCTGGCAGCAGAATCGGGCAGTGAGGAGGTTGGGGAGGAGCATGGGCCAGTCCTGGAGTCTGAGGAAGGTCTCTGCGTCGGAGTCAGAGACGGGGCCGAGGCTGGCTGGAAGTGATCAGCTGCCTTCAGAGCTAGACAGCAGTGTGGCAGAGGAACAGCTGGAGCCTGTTCCCAGTGTGCACATGTGCAGAGCTGCCAGAAGAAAAGAACAATTCAGAAATCAGGGTTGACTTGGGAGTAAAGCCACAGGTGAACAGTGAATGGCCCCTCCCATAGGAAATAAAAGAGGAGCAAAAGGGGAGGGGGCTTTTGCAGGAAACAATTCGGTCAGTTGTTTCAGGAGTGTGAAGATCTGTCCCTGAATCTCAGAGACTCTGTGCCCAGCCTTTCCTTGCACAGCACCTCATTGAGAAAAAATATTTACATGGCAGCTTTCCATGCTAGATAAGGTCTGTGGTCATAAATACTCCTTTGAAAGACTGCTTGCCAACCTTTGGCTGAGTGTGAATGAGAGGAATCCGCATTCATTTAACAAAAGGGGTTTTGTCGGGACCAGGACTCTGCTCCGTGGTTTTGGGGGGAGCCAAGATCTGAAGAGCCCTTGAAGGCACACGCTGGTCTCGCTTTGTGTTGGTTTCATGGTCTTCCCCTTGTCCTAGCAAAGGCCGACTGACCTGTCCTAAAGTTTAGGATGATCTTCTCACTCCAACACGCGGAGATTTCAGTCTCTCTAGTGGTTCTTGAAGGAGCAACTTTCTCTCTTAAGAAAAGGGCCCAACCCAAGATGGAGATCTTTGTGGCGGTGGGGCGGGGGGACTCCCTCTGGATGGAACGAGGAGAGGAAAGTTGTGAGAAGGAAGGCGGAGAGCCGGTTTTATTTACCACGAACCCACTTTTCCTCCCCATTCATTAATTAAGCTTTCCTAAGGCACCTTCTCCAGTTGCCAAGCAACTGATAGTAGTTGTTAAATCCTGCCACTTTTTTTTTTTATTAACCCTTTGGCCCTTGGCTAAGTTGGCCGTCTTCTGTTAGTGCTAATGCATTGTGCATTAGCACTTCCCTTGGGGGTGGGGGGAAGCCCGGCTCTTCTCCCTCCCCCTTCCCCCTATGCCACTTGAAAGAGGGGAAGGGGATACGGAGGTGGGGGGGTGGGGGGCATGCCGCCCCAAGACGCAGGACAGCCTTGGCCACCTCTTCCATTTTGGGCTGGCTTTCCGGAGTCTAGAACAGCGGAGGTCACCAACTGTAACCATAACAAGAGTTGGAAGGGACCTTGGAGGTCACCTAGTCCAACCCCCTGCTCATGCAGGAGACCTATACTCGGGTTCTGAATTGCCGAACTGTCGTCCTTTCTGATTGACAAGCTCAGGGTCTTAGCCACTGAGCCTCCTAGTCAGGCTAACTGGTGGTCTGTGGAAAAATTATTTGCACTGTTTATATTGCACTAAATCCGGGGTCCTCAAACTACGGCCCCTGGGATGGGTATGTGCAATGAATGCTTGTGTTGCTGCAGAGAGTCTCCCCCTTCGGGGTCTTTTTGTGGGGGTTGGAGGGAGGCAGGAATTCCAATTTGGGGGCTGCTTCAGCCTCCTGGTGGGGGGCTTTGGGCGAAGGCTGGAGGGAAGAGCCGCTGGTGGCGAAGAGCCGGAGGGCCTCGTTCCAGTGGGACGGCATCATGGCCTGGAACTAGCTGACCATCTCAACCCAGTGAGCCTCCAGGCGCCGGCACTTGGCCTTGCACTCCTGCAAGTCTTCCCTCTGCTCGGAAAGCCTATGCTCCTAGTCCTCAGTGAGGTCCTTCTGCTGAGCCTCCCTCTCGGTCAGGTCCAATTTGAACTGAGCTGTTTTGCCAACTCTTTCTCATGGTGGTTGCTCAGCTCCAGCAACTCCTTCCTGTTGGGGCCCTAAGGAGCCTGGGTGGGCAGGCAAGGAGTAGCTGGGAGGGGAGGGGCTAGTAGAAGCCAACGAGACACCCATCAACGTGAGTGACATCAAGTTGGTCATGCCCATCCAGTCACATGACCACCTAGCCACGCACATCAAGCCAGTCATTAGGCAGATCATATTAGCGGTCTGGGGATTTAAAATTATGAATTTAGTGGTCCCTGAGGTCCGAAAGGTTGGTGACCCCTGGTCTAGAAAACATCTGTCAGGGGGGCCCAAGACCTCTCTGCTGTTCTGCTGACAGAAGCGGGCAAGAGAGATTAGAGGACCACTTCCTCTTCCTAAAAACAAGAACCGGGGAGAGATTCCCCGGGAGGTTTTAGCCGATAATGAGCGGAGGTGACGGAGGCGAGCGGAGGAGGTGTGAGAGGAGGGGAACCAGATGTGGAGGCTGGGAAGGGCTCCTGATAGCCCCGCGGAGATCTTGAAGCATCTTCGAAGGGCATTGCCCGACGGAAAACGGTTGAGAAAGATCGGCCTTGGGGTTGTTGTGGGCTGACACAGTCCAGCCTCTTTCGAGAAGAATCTGTTTTGCAACTGGTGTGCTACGGGACAGCCAGTGATGCGAACTTTCATCTCTGCTTCAACGCATGAGGGTTTGGCTTGGTCGGGGATGGCTAACCTTTTTCTCATGTGCTGAAACACGTCCGTGCGACAGGGTGCAGGCCTGTGTCCACATCCATGTGCATGCAACACCAACCTCATCCTCTCGTGCCCCATTTTGGACCTAGCAGTGCTCCCTGAAGTCTCCTGGACCAAAAAACGGGCCACCTTGCTCCCCTCCGTCCCCCCCACACATGTGCATGGGTCTCCCGCATGTCCTCTGCACATGTGTAGCAAGGACCCGAAAATCAGCTGCCTGGTGGGAGGCTTCATGGCCAGGAGTAGCTCACCGAAGACCAGTTGGCTGGCGGGTGGACTGGGCATCACAACAGCAGCGTCCCTGCCGGAAAAGCAACCGACATCCGGGAAGCGACAGCCGCTTGTCTGAAATAGTATAGTATATGAAATAGCATAGGGCTGTCATGATCTCTCTGTGGGCACGTCAGTTGTTGCCCCAGGCTCTGGAGCCGCATGTGGCTCTTTCCTCCCTCTGCTGCGGCTCCGTCACTGATCGGTGCCACAATTTTGAGAGGAGCTTCCGGTGGTGGGGAGGGAGGAGAGAAGCACAGTGCGCCAGGAGAAGACTCTATGGCGAGGGGAGGGTTTTCCAGTTGTTTCCACAATTGATAGGGCTTTCGGTTAGGACAGATCGAGGAAAAAGTACGCTGCGCTAGGAGGAGACTCTACGGTGGGGGAACCGGACTTCCGGTCGGCTCTAGAATTGAACAGGGGGCTTCCGGTTAGGACCTTTGTGGCTCCCGGTGTTTTCTTTTCTTCAGGAAATGGGTCCAAATGGCTCTTTGAGTGTTTTAAGTTTGCCGACCCCTGCCCCATGCCATCTCCACTGTGTATACATGCGCGCCTCCTGCCAGCCAGCTGGTCTTCGGGTCTCTGCCATGCATGCACAAGGTGTTTTGAAAGCCAACCTGGATGCCAAAACAGGGCACGGGGTCAGGTGATGCGCGAGGCTCCAAAATGCGATGCAAGTGCCACCCCTCCCCACACCCTGCTTGGTGTAGGAGGCTTTCCGGGCCCAAAACAGGGCATGGGGGGCTGAGTGCTCATTGCATTATGGGTGCTTCCAGCCCGCGATGACAAAAAGCTGAGCTATCCCTGGCCTAGGGTCTCCCGGTTGAGCAGGGGGCTGGACTAGAAGACCTCCAAGGTCCCTTCCAGCTCCATCCTGGCTGGGAAGCAAAACCTGGGATCGCTTCTCAGCTTGGAAGCCAATGTTTGGGCTCCTGTTTCCCCCGCCGGAGAATTTCGAGCAACTCTTCCGGATGGCAGTTGGGCAAAGCTTAAGGAAGCGGGCAGTTACGGCCCACCAGTTCCAAATGGATGTGGGTGGAAGGGGCTTCTCCAACCAATTTTGGGGGTGGGCTATGTTCATTCCGCCCCTCCCTCAGCCTTGAATGAAGCCGGGTCCAAACTCCGTGAGCCAAGTGGAGTTTCCCACATTTACGGCCCGATGTTTCCAGATCCCGGAGTCTCTTCTGTGGCAGCCATGCCAGTATCTCATCAATAGGCATGATTGTTGCTATGGTGATTGTGCCTGTGTGTGTGTGTGTGTGTGTGTGTGCGCCTTAAAGCTTGCAAGTGTGAAAATTCCCTCCCTGTAATGGGCAGACCGTCTTCTAGAAGGACAGGAGAGGGAATTAACGAGAGGCTTAGCACAGGGAAGGATGTTCTCTTGCGTTTGGGGGGGTTTGGGACGTTTGGCTGAACACGGAGGGATCTGCTGATGGAAGGTGCTCGACTTGAACATGTCCCAGCAAAAAGGGAAACAGTAGATTTTTGTCTCTTCCTGGCCCCCCCCCCCTCAAATTCCAAGCCTGGACAGGCAAATGTGGGGAATGTTTTTGTTTGATACGCTGAAGAATTCCTGATGCTTTTCAACTAGAGGGTTTGGAGCCAGGAGGCACTCTGGTTGGTTCCCATTGGAGGAAACATCGGAGGATGTTCTGAGTAAGCCCCTCGCTCTCTACCGTGTCCCTACTTAAGCCAACTTGTCATCCCTTAAAACTATTGAAATGCCTCCATTTAAATGCCTGTTAGGGGACCCAAATATGAATACAAGTAGCTCTCAATTTGCAACCATGAATAGTGGAGGTCATCAAATCTTCTTCTTCTTCTTCTTCTTCTTCTTCTTCTTCTTCTTCTTCTTCTTCTTCTTCTTCTTCTTCTTCTTCTTCTTCTTCCTCTTCCTCCTCCTCTTCCTCTTCCTCCTCCTCCTCCTCTTCTTCTTCTTCCTCCTCCTCCTCTCCCTCCTCCCCCTCCATCCTCTTCCTTCTCCTCCTCCTCCTCCTCCTCCTCCTCCATTGTCCTCCTCCTCCACCATCACCTTCTTCTCATATGCCCCACTCCTTCCAGCATTGATGATGTTACCTAGTTGGGTAATGAAATGTCTGCAAGAAAACCACCAAGGTCAGAGAGCATCAAGGACTCCATAGTTGTCCTTTTTCTTCCTCCTCCTCCTTGTCCCCCTTCTTTCCACTCGCCTCGTCTCCCTCCTCTTCTCCCCCCTTCCCCTCCGCCTCCTCCTACCTTCTTACACTGATGATGTTACCTAGCTGGGTAATGAAATGTCTGTAAGAAAGCAACCAAACTCAGAGAGGGCCAAGGACCCCACATTCTTCTTCCTCCTTGTCTCCCTTCTCCTCTCCTTACCTTTCTCCCTCCTCCTCTCCCTCCTCTTCTTCTTCCTCCTCATCTCCCTTCTCCTCCTCCTCCCCTTCTCCCCCTTCTGCTCTTCTCCCTCTCCCTCCTCTTCTTCCTCCTCTTCCTTGTCCCCCTTCTCTCCCTTTTCCTCCTCTCCTTCCTCTTCCCCTTCTCCTCCTCCTCGTCCCATTTCTTTCCCTTCTCCTCCTCTCCTTCCTCTTCTCCTTTTCTCTTCTCCCTCCTTCTCCTCCTTTTCCCCTTCTCTCCCTCCTCCTCCTCTCCCTCCTCTTCTCCTTCTCCCCCCTCTTCCTCTTTCTCCTCTTCCTCCCCCTTCTCTCCCTTCCTCCTCTTCCTCCTCCTGCTGGCTAGCAAAAACATTTGATGCCCCTCCGCTCACCCAGTTCCGAGGCTGCGGCCTCTTTCTCCCACCCCTGTCCTCCCTTGTAGCCAGTTCTTCCTTGCCCCTGACCTTGGGAGCTCCTAGCCGGGAAGGAGAGGAGAGCCAGCGGGCTGATTTAGGGGAGATCTCCTGCGTTCCCCCTCTCCCTGCCATTCTAATGAGCTCTTTTAAAAGGAGAAAGGAAAAAAAATCAAAGGCATGCTAATGGTGGAATCTTCACATTTCAAAGGGAAGGGTATTTATTATACAAACTTCCAACTCATTAAGCCTGTCTTGATGGGAGAAGAAACAGCTGCTTCAGCTTTGGGGGTGCGCTTGGAAGGGAGAATTTCTCTCCCCTTCAAAGATTAGAAGGGATCATCTGATATTTAAATTCTTTTTTTTTCTCTTTTTCGTTCTCCGGGAACTGTGTGGCAACCCCTTCCAGGTATTTTCTTGTGCCGGGAGTGGGTTGTGCAAATTAAAGAGGCGAAAGGTGGCTCCCCCCCTAAAAAAAGCCTCAGGTGTACCCCTCGAGGACCCTCAGCATTGTGTACTTCTGAACACTCCACCGGGGAATATCATGAAAGCATGAGGAATATTAATGGGAATGGTAAGGAATATATTTGCAGGAATGTTTAAGGCTATGTTTTTCTCTTGGCTACGCCCCTCTCTTAGCTACATTTTGGAGAAGGCTCTTTGGCACGGGGGTCAAAATTTAAGGACATCCATCCCTTCTTTCCTATCCCCGTGGATCTCTGTAGCATAAGTTGCTGTGGTTAGGCGTGCCGGCCACATCACCACGGAGACGTCTTCGGACAATGCTGGCTCTTTGGCTTTGAAACGGAGATGAGCACCACCCCCTAGAGTCGGGAACGACTAACACAGATGTGCAAGGGGAACCTTCGGCTATTCTATATTGTCGTCCACTAGGACTCCCCAGTTGGCTCAGGGGCTTAGACACTGAGCTTGTCAATCAGAAAGATCAGCCGTTTGGCGGTTCGAATCCCTAGCGCCGCGTGACAGAGGGAGCTCCCGTGACTTGTCCCAGCTTCTGCCAACCTAGCAGTTCGAAAGCAGGTAAAAATGCAAGTAGAAAAATAGGAACCACCTTTGCTGGGAAGGGAACAGCCTTCCGTGCACCTTTGACGTTTAGTCATGTCGGCCACATGGCCACGGAGACGTCTTCGGACAGCGCTGGCTCTTTGGCTTTGAAACGGAGATGAGCACTGCCCCCTAGAGTCGGGAACGACCAGCACAGGTGTGTGAGGGGAATCTTTACCTTTAGGAATCTCCAAGGTCCCTCTCATAGTTACTGTTTTTGAGACCGGCCTTGCCTGATCTGTACTTACACCTTTAATTTTTTCCTCCCTGCCTAAATGTAATACTTTGCTTTTCTCCACATTAAAATCCATTTTGTTGGATAGTCCCCATTGCCCAAGGGTGAGTGGGCTGTGGGGAGTTGGCCATGGCGATTTGGGCACAGAGAGTTGGCTGTGGAGAGTTGGCCAAGAGAGTTGGCTGTGGAGAGTTGGCCATGGCAAATTGGGCACAGACAGTTAGCTCTAGAAAGTTGGCCATGGTGAGTTGGCTGCACCGAGTTGGCTGTGGAGAGTTTACCGTGTTGAGTGGGCTTTGGGGAGTTGGTCATGGCGAATTGAGCACAGAAAGTTAGCTCTAAGAGAGTTGGCCATGACGAGTTGGCCACAGATAGTTGACTGTGAAAGGATGGTCATGACGAGTTGGCCGCAGAGAGTTGACTGTGAAGGGATGGCCATGGTGAGTTGGCTGCAGAGAGTTGGCTGCAGAGAGTTGGCTGCAGAGAGTTGGCCACAGATAGTTGACTGTGAAGGGATGGCCATGGCGAGTTGGCTGCAGACAGTTGTCTACGGAGAGTTGGCCAAGAGAGTTGGCCATGGAGGGTTGGTTGTGGAGAGTTGCCCATGGCAAGTGGTTGACTGCGGCGAACCCATTCAGTTCCACATCAGGTTTTCGTGGCTCGGACTGATGTCCTTGTACTCAGCCCAGCATCTGTTGTGTTAGAACATGGGCGGTGGGCATTAGGGTGGATCTGACCCACCAAAGCCCATGTCTGCAAAGCTTCCTTTGAAATCAATGCTTTGCTTGTAGCCTCAGCTCCAGCACGGAGGGAGAAAGGATCCGTCCCTTATCACCGAAGGGAGAACGCAAAAATATATATCTTTCCTGCTTTCCTTCAAATCGGAAGCAGCTGTTTCATTTCGCACTGAAACATTCCCATGGTGAACTCTGACTCAGTTTACACTTTGGAGTGTAATGACCTCTTGTTGGATCAGACCGGAGGCCCATCCAGAGGAGTCTTCGGACTCTGCTTGTGGTCAGTCCGAGGCTGCGGGGAGGAGAGCCCAGAGGTGATTGACTTCCCCTCTTTCTGGCAGATCTGATTTCCAGAGGAGATCGGAAGTGATTCTACTCATGTTTTATGTCTCTTAACATCAGCAAACCAAATCGAGCATCTCCAGGAATCGACCACGTTCTCTGGACTTCTGCACTGCTCTGGGGTGGCGGATTGCGTCAGCCCCGGGCTGCGTGGTAGCCAGGAGGAACACATCTGGCGAGGAATGCTTATCTCCTCGGAGAGGGCTCGGCGGTTTGTCGACCCCGGGGACACCCTGACATGCTGATCTCTCTCTGGCTGCTGAGCTTCCCTGACGGATTTGCAAGCACTTACACAGCTTTTTAATTGGCAGTTGTTGTTGGATGTTAGTGGCATTTTGCTCTTAGGCCTTGGTTGCCGATAACAGCATCACTTCCAGTACTGTAGCCTCCTTCTCCTCTTTCTTCCTTTTCCTTCCTCCTCCTTCCTCCTCCTCTCTCCTTCTCATTCCCTCCTTCTCCGTCCACTTTATCTGTCCTCCTCCTCCCTCCTTCCTTCTCTCTTCTGCTCCTCCCCCTCTTCTGTCTCCCACCTTCCTCCTTTCTCCTCCTTCCTACTTATCCTCCCTCCTTTCCTTCTTCTTCCTCCCCCTCCCCCTCTTCCTTCTCCTACCTTCCTCCTTCCTCCTCCTTCTTCCTTATCCTTCTTTTTCCTCCTTCCTTCTTCTTCCTCCCCCCTCCTTCCTTCTCCCTTCTCCCCCTCTTCCTTCTCCCACCTTCCATCTTCCTCCTCCTTCCTACTTCTTCCTCCTTCCTCCTCCCCCTCTTCCTCCCTCTTCCCTCCTTGCATCCTCCTCCTCCTTTCCTTCCTCCTCCTCCTTCCTCATTATCCTTCCACCTCCTTCCTACTTCTTGCTCCCCCTCCCACCTTCCTCCCCTTCCTCCTCCTCCTTCCTCCTTATCCTTCCACTTCCTTCCTACTTCTTCTTCCTCCTACCACTCTTCCTCCTCCTCCTCCTTCCTCTTCTTTCTCCCACCTTCCACCTTCCTCCTCCTTCCTACTTATCCTTCCTCCTCCTCTTTTCTCCTTCTTCCTTCCCCCTCCTTCCTTCTCCCTTCTCCTCCTCCCCCTCTTCCTTCTCCCACCTTCCACCTTCCTACTTCTTCCTCCTCCCCCTCTTCCACCCTCCTCCCTCCTTGCATCCTCCTCCTCCTTTTCCCTCCTCCTTCTCCTCCTTCCTCCTTATCCTTCCGCCTCCTTCCTCCTTATCCTTCCGCCTCCTTCCTCCTTATCCTTTCTCTTCCTTCCTACTTCTTCTTCCTCCACCTCCCTCTTCCTCCCCCTTTCTTCTTTCTCCTCCTTGCAAACTCCATACCCTTCAATTATTGTAACTCCCCCAAGTCACAATAATTGGCCAACAGGATGGTGACCACCAGTCTCTTCACTAGGACAATCCCTCAAGGGAAAGGAACGCAGAATTGTCCTGGAGGCAGCAGAGAAAATATATTTAGCAGCCCAAGAGGGTTGCAGAATATGTCAATATTAAGCTGGGAGGAAAAGGCTGGGCACAATGGTTTGGCATCAGGCTGGTCCTTGGGTCAGAAAAGGTGTAGGTGCTTGGGCAGGGGGTTGGACTAGATGACCTCCAAGCTCCCTTCCAACTCTGTTATCCTGTATCAAGTCCACACCAGCAATTGAATGACTGATGTACTTCAAAGCAGTGTTTGTCTGAAATGATACAGGGTTTCCTGCTTGAGCAGGGGGTTGGATTAGATGACCTCCAAGGTCCCTTGCAACTCTATTAATCTGTTATTATTTCTTCCCCGCCACTCTGTGGCCCTCTCGTTCCATATTTGCTCTTGGGAAGCTTCTGTTATCCATCTATGTTATCCAATCCCGGGTTCTATAAACAGAGGCGTAGAATCAAGATCATGTGAAGTGTTGGTACAGCTTTATAAAGCCTTAGTAAGGCCACACCTGGAATCCTGTAACCAATTTTGGTCACCACGTTACAGAGAAAGATGTTGAGACTGGAAAAAAAGTTCAGAGAAGAGCAACTAAGAGGATCAAAGGCCTGGAGATTAAACCATATGAAGAATGGCTTCAGAATTTGGGTTTGGCTAGTCTAAAGAAAAGATGAGTTAGGGGGGGACATGATAGCAGGATTCCAGTATTTGAGGGGCTACCATAAAGAAGAGGGGGGGGGTCAAATTATTCTCCAAAGCACCAGAAGGCAGGACAAGAAGCAATGGATGGAAACTAAGCAAGGAGAAAAGCAACCTGGAATTAAGGAGAAATTTCATGACAAGTTAGAACAATTAGTCTAGAAGTTGTAAGAAAAGTGATTTGTCTGAAATAGTGTAGGTTCTCCTGCTGGAGCAGGGGGCTGGACTAGAAGACCTCCAAGGTCCCTTCTATTCTTCTTCAAATATCAGGATCTGTTTTGCCTTCTTGGAAGCATCTCTGGAGGTCATTCTCAGTCATTCAGCTCATCCCTGCAGAGAGTATAAATCCCTTCTGTTTCCCACCCGTTAATTAGAACCGAAGAAGATTCTTGGATGTGAAGGGAGATGACCATCTTTAAAGCACTCCATGGTAGTGGATCTGGATACTTGAGAGACCGCCTTCTGCCGATTACCTCCCTCCGACCGATTAGATCGCACAGGCTGGGCCTCCTCCGGATTCCATCCGCCAGTCAATGTCGACTGGCGACTACACGGAGGAGAGCCTTTTCTGTTGCAGCTCCGACCCTGTGGAACGATCTCCCCGTCGAGATCCGTACCCTCACCACCATCCAGACCTTCCGCACAGCCCTCAAGACCTGGCTCTCCCAGCAGGCCTGGGGATAGGTTTCCAATTTACCCGCCCGAGTGTTGATTGTTGAATGCATGTTGTGGTTTACTATTTTATTTTTTGGTCACTTATTGTTTGTCTCTTGTTACTGCACACCCTTCCCTTTGTGATTGTAAGCCGCCCTGAGTCCCCTCAGGGAGAAGGGCGGCCTATAAGTCTTAATAAAATGTCTCAAAAAAAAAATGTCTTAAAGAAAAACCAGGAAGTTCTGTTGCCTTAATGAAAAAAAAATAAGCATCTTTGGGGCACTTGCCGGAAGCCCATAGTCTGGATAAGGCAGAGACTGTTTCTCCTGTAGAGTAAGTTTGGCCAAGAAAACAGGAAGAAGGTTTAGGATTAGGGGTGTGTGTGTAATAGGTGAAAGAAGACAAAGAGGATTAGGGGACTGGAGGATAAAACATACGAAGAACAGTTGCAGGAACTGGGTATGTCTAGTTTAATGAAAAAATGGACTAGGGGAGACATGATAGCAATGTTCCAATATCTCAGGGGTTGCCACAAAGAAGAGGGAGTGAGGCTATTCTCCAAAGCACCTGAGGGCAGGACAGAAGGACTGAGGGCAGGCACCTTGCCTCCAGAAATTGTAAATGCTCCAACACTGGAAGTTTTTTAAGATGTTGGATAACCATATGTCTAAAGTGGTGTAGGGCCTCCTGCCGAAGCAGGGAGTTGGACTAGAAGACCTCTAAGGTCACTTCCAACTCTGTTATTCTATTCTATTCCTATTCGTATTCCTATTCCCATTCCCATTCCCATTCCTTATTCTTTTCTTTTCTTTTCTGTTCTGTTCTGTTCTATTCCTATTCCTATTCCTATTCCTATTCCTATTCCTATTCCTAATTCTATTCTATTCCTATTCCCATTCCCATTCCCTATTCTATTCTATTCTACTCTATTCCTACTCCTTATTCTATTCTATTCCTATTCCTATTCCCATTCCCATTCCCATTCCCATTCCTTATTCTATTCTATTCTATTCTATTCTATTCTATTCTATTCTATTCTATGCAACTGGAGGCTAAAACATATGAAGAACAGTTGCTAGAACTGGGCATGTCTAGTTTAATGAAATGAAGCACTACGAGTGATGTAACAGCAGTCTTCCAATATCAGAGGGGCTGCCCCAAAGAAGAGGGAGTCAAGCTATCCTCCAAAGCACCTGAGGGTAGAACAAGAAGCAATGGGTGGAAACTAATTAAGGAGAGGAGCAACTTAGAACTAAGGAGAAACTTCCTGACAGTGAGAACAATTAATCAGTGGAACAGAAGTTGCCTTCAGAAGCTGTGAATGCTCCAACACTGGAAGTTTTTAAGAAGATGTTGGATAACCATTTGTCTGAAGTGGTGTAGGGCTTCCTGCCTAAGCAGGGGGTTGGACTAGAAGACCTCCAAGGCCCCTTCCATCTCTGTTCTTCTAAGACACACACAGAAACACCCCTTGACCTGCAATGCATTTATTCATGGAAGGGCCTAAGTGAGTCCCTGCTGGTGTTTCACCATCCTTCTCATTTTTTAGTTTTGTTATAAGATTAAAAAAAGAAAAACAGCAGAAACTTAACCCAAGGCATTTGAGAACATCCATGGAGAGCTATGAACGACCGTAAAAATACACATGGGAGAAAATTTGCCCTCTGTGAAATTGGAGACAAGGAAGGTTGCTAATGTCCCACACTGGTGGGAGAGAATAAATGGAGTTGTTTGATCTCGTCTTGCCAAGCAAAGTGGAGTGCTGGGTACGATTGGGTGTAACAAGCTGGGCTTGCTCTCTGATTTATGACTGTTGAAGCCTCAGTGCCTAAGACGCTGCGCTTGTCGATCAGAAAGGTCAGCAGTTGGGCGGTTCAAATCCCTACCGCCACATAACGGAGTGAGCTCCCGTGAGTCATCCCAGCTTCTGCCAACCTAGCTGTTCGAAAGCACATAAAAAAATGCAAGTGGAAAAATAGGAGCCACCTTTGGTGGGAAGTAAACAGCGTTTCGTGCACCTTCGGCATTGAGTCACGCCGGCCACATGACCACGGAGACGTCTTCGGACAGCGCTGGCTCTTCGGCTTTGAAACAGAGATGAGCACCGCCCCCTAGAGTCGGGAACAACTAGCACAGATGTGCGAGGGGAACCTTTACCTTTTACCTTAAGCCTCTGAACTTGAGGTGCTTGGAGGAATTTTCCACCTGTTCCTTTCAAGACTTTTAAGCTGAATTGCTCTCCCAGTTCCTCACCCTTGGGCTGGTTTATTTTTAATTGTTTGTGTGTGTATGTGGGGGGGGGGCTGTGGGCCATTTCAGTAGGGGTTTCCCCTTCCTTTGTTTAACCTCTGACCCGTGAAAGCAGCAGTTAATCAAAAGCTCTGGAGGAGCCAAGAGGAAGTGGAAGGGCTTGGTTACCAATGAAATATGAGAAAAACATGCCCCGTCAATCCCCAAGTGGGCTCCCCGTTTCTTGGTCCATCAGCTCCAGGCAGAGAAACGTGTGAGGCTGCAGCCTCCTGCCCCTCCCAGACTTTGGAAAAGGAGGCTCACAAATAAAATGGAGAAGGCAGAGATTGCCCAGATAAATTCTCCCCTCTCTGGTCTTCTGCTCAGCTGGGAGAACTGAAATAGAAGAACTTAGAAGAGGAAGGAGGGAGGGAGGAAGAAGGAAGGAAGGAAGGCAAAGAGGAGAAGGAAGGAAGGAAAGAAGGAAGAAAGGCAAAGAGAAGAAGGAAGGAAAGAATGAATGAATGAATGAATGAAGGAAGGAAGGAAGGAAGGAAGGAAGGAAGGAAGGAAAAGGAGATGGGTGGAAGGAAAGGCAAAGAGGGGAAGGAAGATAGGAAGGAAGAAAGGAAGGCAAAGAGGAAGGAAGGAGGGAAGGAAAAGGGGATGGATGGAAGGAAGGCAAAGAAGGGAAGAAAGGAAAAGGGGATGGAAGGAAGGAATGAAAAAATGGGGTGGAAGGAAGGCAGTAGGAAGGAAGGAAAAGGGGAAAGAAAAGGGGATGGGTGGAATAAAGGAAGGAAGGAAGGAAAAAGGGATGTATGGAAGGAAAAGATGGGATGGATGGAAGGAAGGCAGTCAGAAAGAAAGAAAAGGGGAAGGAAAAGGGGATGGATGGAAGAAAGGAAGGAAGATAAAGGGGATAGTTGAATGGAAGGAAAGCAAAGAAGGGATGGAAGAAAGGAAGGAAGGAAGGAAAAAGGGATGGAAGGAAGGAAAAGATGGGATGGGGTGGAAGGAAGGCAATAGGAAAGATGGAAAAGGGGGAAGGAAAAGGGGATGGATGGAAGAAAGGAAGGAAGATAAAGAGGGGATAGATGAATGGAAGGAAGGCAAAGAAGGAATGGAAGGAATGAAGGAAAAAGGGATGGATGGAAGGAAAGAAAAGATGGGATGGATGGAAGGAAGGCAGTGGAAGGAAGGCAAAGGGGAAAGTAAAAGGGATGGATGAAATAAAGGAAGGAAGGAAGATAAAGAGGGGATAGATGAATGGAAGGAAAGCAAAGGGATGGAAGAAAGGAAGGAAGGAAAAGGATGGATGGAAGGAAAAGATGGAATGGATGGAAGGAAGGCAGAAAAAAGAAAAAGGGGAAGGAAAAGGGGATGGATGGAAGAAAGGAAGGAAGGAAGATAAAGAGGGGATAGATGAATGGAAGGAAACAAAGAAGGGATGGAAGAAAGGAAGGATGGAAGGAAGGAAGGCAAAGGGGAAGGAAGAGAGGGAAGCAGAAAGGAAAATGTTGGAAGGAAGGCAAATATTCCTCAAAGCCCCCAATTTGGAGCCGGCCTCTTTGGTGAGTTCTGAGCAAGCCCAGAGAAATCCTCCCAAAGACCCCTTCTTCCTCCCCTCCCCTTTTCCCTGGGGGATTCCCCCGAGTCTTGCAGTGGGCTCCAGTCTGCCCCTATACCTGTTGAAGAGAGAACTCCTGCCAAGGTGGGTTTTTTCCCCCAGGTGAAAAGACAACACAGGGCCCTTGGGAGCCCTCCGGCAGTTGTCGGCGGCAGTTGGAACTAGGAAGATCGGTGCGCGGTTGCTTAGCAAAGCGAACCCAGATCCCTAAGCAGGATCTGGTTTTCACACATTAAGCCTTGGAGAAAAAGCAGCGCTTTATAGCCGATGTGCAGCCTCTCCGCTTCCTTGTCGGCTGCTTGGTTAATAAAACTGCTTTTTCAAATGCCGATGTCCTCATTTTTCAAGAAGTTGGAACGCTCCCCCTTTGTCCAATATCTAGGCCAGGGGTCAGCAACCTTAAGCACTCAAAAGAGCCACTTGTACCCATTTACTACACAAAAGAAAACACCGGGAGCCACAGAAACCTTCCCGCGCCTATGTCCTGAGCAGTCACAAAACTAGCATAATGGTAAAAGGTAAAGGTCCCCTCGCACATCTGTGCCAGTTGTTCCCGACTCTAAGGGGCAACGCTCATCTCTGTTTCAAAGCCCAAGAGCCAGTGCTTTCCAAAGACACCTCCGTGGTCATGTGGCCGGCATGACTCAACTCCCGAAGCCGCATGGAATGCTGTAACCTTCCCACCAAAGGTGGCCCCTATTTTTCGACTTGCCTTTTTGACGTGCTTTCAAACTGCTAGGTTGGCAGAAGCTGGGAGAAGTCACAGCCCTTGGAGGCATGTGTGCATGCATGGGGTTGTATGCGCATGTGTGGAGGGCAAGAGGAGCATGGGGCGTACGGCGCTCTCTGCAACACGTTTTTTGCTCCCAAGAGGCTGCAGGGAAGCTTACTAGGCCTTAAATGGGGCCCCGGATGGGGGGATTGCATGCGCAGAGGATGTCATGCGCACATTGCACTATGGGCGCAGACACACACTTTCAGTACATCATGACAACAAAAAAGTTAGCCTTCACTGATCTAGGGCATACAAGGAGTGGCAAAATGCTGACATCTCTACAAGCTTCCTTTGCTTTTTCGCACACATTTTGCTAAAGAAAGTTCCCTCCCTTCCAATAACATTAATGTGCTTTTCTTTCCTTTTTTTTAGTTATCTCCCATGGTTTGAAGTCTTTTATAAACTGCTGAATATTCTGGCAGACTACACAGTGAAGGGCCAGGTAAATATCTGGGTCACATTTCCGTGTGACTTGATGTGTGTGTCTTGTGCGTCTGAACAGGAGGGCGTATTTTGAGAGAGACTCGGTGTCAGCGTTCCAAATATCATCCAGAATTAAATCAGAGCCCAAGGCAGAGCTTTCATCAAAGTTCCAATTTAATAAGAGAGACATATTGGTACAAACTGTGGAAACCCGAATCTGGAAGCTTCCTGGGGTTTCCCCACCCAATTGAAAGTTCATGATCTTGTCCCCACACCCACAAGTCCATCACATGGTCCAATCTCCCTCTGCTATGCTGGCATCTCCACCCATCTAGTTCCGGTCAGATGCAGAGAGGTGTGGAGACAAAGGATGACCTTGGGCTTCTAGAAAGGAATGTTTCATTTTGACAACAACACATTCTACAATTCTACTTACTATTCCCCCTCGCAATTTCCCCAGTATTGAAACAACATAGTAAAATGAGAGAGAGAGTGTGGCAGGCCAAAGATCCTGAAAGGAATATGACTGCAGGCCTGACACTCGGTGTGTGTATATATGTCTTTAAAACTTTGTACAATTTGCTGACACCAGAGATGACCCAAAACATCTTTGATCCAACTTTGGAAGACAATTCCATATTCTATCCACTAGAACAAGTTTTGATAAAATAAAACAAATGCCCAATTTTTAAAGACAGGAAGCAAATATTCCCATGGATTATTTTTTTTCCTTGTTCCCCACTGAAGCCAAGTAATATTGGATTCTGTTTGTGGTTATTTTAATATCCCTTGTTCAATTATAGACAGGATAATGGTTTGCAGGGATTTCAGATTAGAATATGCTAAATAAGGAGACCTGAGTACCGTATTTTTCAGTGTATAAGACACACTTTCTCCCCCCCCTTAAAAGAGGGTGAAAATTTGGGTGTATCTTATACACCGAATGTAGCCAAAAACGCAAGGCACGGAAGAGGCGATAGTCTGTGGCAATCCCTGCAGCCTGGAACAGCTGATTGGGGGTATTCCGGGAGGCCGATCCATCCGCCAATCAGCTCCTCGTGCTGAATCAAGCTGCAATAATGTGCTGAAGCTGACGTGGCTGTTTGCTATTTGCTTCAAGGAGGTGTCAGAGTTTGCATCAGCAATCAAATTCAGAAAGCACACACAAGTCACTGATTCAGCAGGATTCAATAACTTCTCTTATATATATAATATATCCCATTAAGTAAACGTACAATACCAAAAGCAGGTTTTCCAACGTGGTAGTTCAGCAGAGGAGAGAAGTTTCGCTTTCAGTTTTAGTTTCACATATCAGCACAGCCTGCAGCTTTAGTACAGAACAAGCCATGCCCAGGCTCCTTGCTGTCTCCTTCCTTGTTGCTCACACAGTAAATACTGTTTGTTTCCAAACAGCCCTCAACTCTCTCACACACTGACAGGACGCTAGCCAGATGAATACCATGGATGGATGCTGGTAGGCAGAGGCAGAATATTTTTTTCTTATTTTCCTCCCCCCAAAACTAAGGTGCATGTTATATATATCAAAAAGAGCCGAGGTGGCGCAGTGGTTAAATGCAGCACTGCAGGCTACTTCAGCTGGCTGCAGTTCTGCAGTTCGGTTGTTCAAATCTCACCGGCTCAGGGTTGACTCAGCCTTCCATCCTTCTGAGGTGGGTAAAATGAGGACCCGGATTGTTCTTGGGGGCAATATGCTGACTCTGTAAACCGCTTAGAGAGGGCTGAAAGCCCTATGAAGCGGTATATAAGTCTAACTGCTATTGCTATTGCTATATTCCGGAGCATCTTATATTCCGAAAAATACAGTAAGTTTCAGAAGTTCTTGGAGAAGTTCCCTGAATGGTTCAAACATATTAGGCTGTCTTATTTTATCTCCAGGTTTACCGAATCATTTAGGATCGTTCATTCTCCAGCAGATCGCCAAACGTTGGGAGGTATCTCTTCTCTGATCCCCCACTTCTCTGTAGGAGCCTCTCATTATCTATCTATCTATCTATCTATCTATCTATCTATCTATCTATCTATCTATCTACTATCTATCTACCTAGCTAGCTAGCTAGCTAGCTACTTACCTACCTACCTATCCTCTTCTCTATCTGTTATCTCTTATCCATATCCATCTATTTATCTATCTATCTATCTATCTATCTATCTATCTATCTATCTATCTATCCATCCATCCATCCATCCATCCATCCATCCATCCATCCATCCATCCATCCATCCATCCATCCATCCACACTTTTAGGGGGGACTGTGTGTCATAGAGTTTTTTGCAGCAATCACACCCAGAAAGCACACGTGGGTAACTGATTCAGCAGGATTCATTAACTTCTCTTTAGGTATAATGTAACATATGAAGTAAATATACAATACCAAAAGCAGGTTTTCCCAACATGGTAGCAAATACAAGCAAACACAAGCAGAGGAGAGAACAGCTTCTGTTTCAGTTCAGATCAGCAGACTAGTTTTTAGAGCTCAGCACAGACTCAGAGCTTTAGAGCTAAGCCACGCCTAGGCTCCTTGCTGTCTCCTTGTTGCTCACAAAGCAAATACTGCTTCAGTTTCCAAGCAGCCCTCATTGGCTGACCCAGTTGCCATGTCTATCCATTGGCTGATCTTGTTACCATGTCTCTGCCAAGTCGTGAACTCTCATTCACACTGACAGGGGTAAATGTGCGCCTTATACTCCGAAAAATACGGTAGATTGACAAGTTGTCATTTTCCCAGTGGGGGAAAAAATAGGGGTACCTTTGTTGAGCCAAGTAAGATGGATTGTTTTCTTGATGGGGTTGACATCAAGAAAAAAACCAAGATGCTGGGTTTTTTGGCCTCTCGTTAACAAGAGAGAGAAGCAGACCGATGTTTCTTTTCAAGGAATGCAACCTCCTCACTGAGACCACCTCATTTTTTTCCTTCTTTGTTTCAGGACAACCAGAGGTGCGAACTTTTGCAGACCCTTTATAAATTGCCGATTCCTGAGCCAGCTTCTTCGGTTCATCTCAGCGTGGTGAGCATTCCTAAAATGAGGAAAAACCTGGAGGTTTTCGTTTGGAGAATGTTGCGTCCCGTCAGCGGAACTGGTGGGAGACTCAGACAGTGAGGAGGTTGGGGAGGAACCTGGGCCACTCCTGGGGTCTTGGGAAGGCTCTGAGGAGGGCTCTGTGTCGGAGGCAGAGAGGGGGCCAGGGCCATCCGACAGTTATCAGCTGCCTTCAGAGTCAGACATCAGTGAGGCAGAAGAACAGCTGGAGCCGGTTCCCGATGTATGCATATGTAGAGCTGCCAGGAGAAGGGGACAGCTAAGGAACAAGGGCCAACTTGGGAGTAAGGCCACAGGTGGACGGTGAATGGCCCCTCCCAGAGGAGATAAAAGAGGAGCAAAAGGGGAGGGTATTAGCAGGAAACTAATCAAGGAGGGTCTCTAGACATTCTCAGTCCTCAGCCCTCCCAGAAGTGCTTTTTTCCAAGAAGCAACTGGACTTTCTTGGTTTTTCTTTGAAGATGTTTTGCTTCTCATCCAAGAAGCTTCTGAAGAAGAGCTGAAGAAGCTTCTTCGATGAGAAGCGAAACATCTTCAAAAAAAGCACAAGAAAGTCCAGTTGCCTCTTGAAAAAAAGCACTTTTGGGATAATCAAGGAGAGAAGCAACCTGGAATTAAGGGGAAACTTCCTAACGATGAAGACAATTAACCAGTGGAGCAGCTTGCCACCAGAAGTTGTGGGTGCTCCATCACTGGAGGTTTTGAAGAAGAGACTGGGCAGTCGCTTGTCTGAAATGGTATAGGGTCTCCTTCTTGATCAAGAGGATGGACTAGAAGACCTCCAAGGTCCCTTCCAACTCTATTCTATTCTAAATCATAGGGGGAGGATACAACATAATCTATATTAATCCTTCCATTCCCCACTATCATCCAGTCAGAGCTGAAGAAGTCTCTTGGATGAGAAGCAAAACATCTTCAAAGAAAAACCTGGAAGTCCAGTTGGGCTAGAATACTTTCAAGGTCCCTTCCAGTTCTATGCTAATTGGTTGATATTTAGCATCATTGTATTTTGGATGGTTGAGTTGTATTCCATTGTGTTTGTGGCATCACTGGGCATATATTGAAGTTCTCCCCCCATCCCGAAGAGTAGATCCTCAACCCTGGCAATGTGTGGTCATTAACAGAGTGTGCATTCTGGGACTTGATGTTTGAAGGTTTGAAGGTTTATTAACATTTATAGGCCGCCCTTTTCCCTGAGGGGACTCAGGGCGGCTTACATAAGATCAGGGGAGGGAAATACAAACAATAACGTAGACAAACATAGAGTAAAATAATGAACAACATTCATTCATCATTTGGGAGGGGCGATTATCTTTGTCCCCAGGCCTGATGGGCTAGCCAGGTCTTAAGGGCTATGCGGAAGGCCTGGACGGTAGTGAGAGTACGAATCTCCACGGGGAGCTCGTTCCAAAGGGTCGGAGCTACTACTGAAAAGGCTCTCCTCCTTGTAGTTGCCAGCCGGCACTGGCTGGCAGATGGAATTCGGAGGAGGCCCAATCTGTGAGATCTAATTGGTCGCAGGGAGGTAATTGGCAGAAGGCGGTCTCTCAAGTACGCAGATCCACTACCATGGAGGGCTTTATGGGTGACTAGTAGCACCTTGAAGCGCACCCGGAGATCGACAGGTAGCCAGCGCAGCTCGCGGAGGATAGGTGTTATGTGGGTGGACCGAGGTGCACCCACAATCGCTCGCGTGGCTGCATTCTGGACTAGCTGAAGTCGCCGAATACTCCTCAAGGGCAGCCCCATGTAGAGCACATTGCAGTATTCCAGCCTAGAGGTCACGAGGGCTCGAGTGACTGTTGTGAGAGCCTCCCGATTCAGGTAGGGTCGCAACTGGCGCACCAGGCGAACCTGGGCAAATGCCCCCCTGGTCACAGCCGTCAGATGGTGGTCAAAGGATAGCTGTGGATCCAGGAGGACTCCCAAGTTGCGAACCCTCTCTGAGGGGTGTAGAATTTGACCCCCCAGCCTGAGTGATGGAGTACTGGTTGAATTGTTGGGAGGGAAGCACAATAGCCACTCGGTCTTTTCCGGGTTGAGTACAAGCTTGTTAGCCCTCATCCAGTCCATAACGGCCTCAAGGCCTCGGTTCATCATGTCCGCCGCTTCATTGAGTTGGCACGGGGCGGACAGATACAACTGGGTATAGTCCGCATATTGATGGTATCTTATCCCGTGCCTGCGAATGATCTCTCCCAGCGGTTTCATGTAGATGTTGAATAGTAGGGGGGATAAGACCGAACCCTGAGGCACCCCATATGTTAGGGGCCTAGGGGTCGATCTCTGCCCCCCCACTAACACCGACTGCGACCTGTCCGAGAGGTAGGAGGAGAACCACCGCAGCACGGTGCCTCCCACTCCCACCTCCCGCAGTCGTCGCAGAAGGATACCATGGTCGATGGTATCGAAAGCCGCTGAGAGGTCAAGGAGAACCAGGATGGAGGGATGTCCTCCATCTCTGGCTCTCCAAAGATCATCGGTCAATGCGACCAAAGCAGTTTCTGTGCTGTAACCGGGTCTGAAGCCTGACTGGAAGGGGTCAAGATAACTTGCTTCCTCCAAGGACCGCTGGAGCTGGAAGGCCACCACCTTCTCAACAACCTTCCCAAGAAAGGGAAGGTTGGAGACTGGACGATAGTTATTAAGAACAGCTGGATCCAAGGATGGCTTCTTCAGGAGGGGTCTCACCACCGCCGCTTTTAGCGCGGCGGGGAAGTTCCCCTCCCGAAGAGAGGCGGTAACAACCGCCTGGATCCAGCCTCGTGTCACCTCACTGCTGTTAGCAACCAGCCATGAGGGACACGGGTCCAGTACACAGGTGGAGGCACTTACAGCCCTCATGGCCTTGTCCACATCCCCAGGGGCAACATCCTGAAACTCAACCCAGAGGTGGTCTACTTCATCCTCTTGTGCCTCGGCTGGAACTGCAGAGATGGAGTCCAAGTCCGACTGAAACCGAGCAATTTTGTCTGCTAAGAATTGGGCATAATCCTCAGCTCTGCCCTGCAAGGGTTCCCTCGCTTCCCTCCTATTTAGTAGGGAGCGGGTTATCCTAAACAGGGCGGCTGGGCAGGACTCAGCGGACGCAACCAAGGTGGCTATATAAGATCTTTTCGCTGCCCTAAGTGCCCTGGTGTATTCCTTGGTGCTGATGGTTACCATTGCTCGGTTCGATTCGGACTTATCGGACCTCCATAGGTGCTCTAGGCATCTCCTCCGGCGCTTCATCTCCCGGAGTTCCTCGGTGAACCAAGGAGGTCTCCGGGATCCGCCGCCTCGGAGGGGCTGTAGTGGCGCAATCCGGTCAAGGGTTTCCGATGCTGCCGAGTGCCAAGCAGCAACCAGAGTCTCTACCGGACTGTGGGCGAAAGTATCAGGAATGACCCCAAGCTCCGTCTGGAACCTTAACGGCTCCATAAGTCGCCTGGGGCGGAACCACCTGGTCGGTTCCTCCTCCCTACAGTGGGGGTTTGGTCTCCGGAAGTCAAGCCTCAGTAGGCAGTGGTCTGACCACGACAGGGGTATGATGTCGTTACCCCTCAGACCAAGATCACAAATCCACTGCTCCGAGAGGAATACGAGGTCGAGCATGTGACCCGCTGAATGGGTTGGGCCCCGGATTACTTGGGTCAAGCCCATGGCCGTCATGGAAGCCATGAACTCCTGCGCCCCATCAGAGTGTTCACCGAGCGACGGCAAATTGAAGTCCCCCAGGACCATCAGCCTAGGGAACTCAATTGCCAGCTCGGCTACCGACTCGAGGAGCGAGGGGAGGGCTGCTGCAACGCTGTTGGGAGGCAGGTACGTTAACAGCAGACCCACTTGACCCTTGAGGTCCAACTTTACCAGCAGAGACTCACACCCGACAAGCTCCGGAGCAGGGACCCTACGAGGAGCTAATGACTCCCGGATAACAATAGCCACACCCCCACCCCTTCCCTGGGCTCTCGGCTGGTGCAGCACCTGAAATCCTTCTGGGCACATCTCTACGAGGGGGACTCCTCCCTCTGGGCCCAGCCAGGTTTCAGTAATACATGCCAGGTCTGCCCTCTCGTCTAAAATTAAGTCCCGGACGAGAGGAGCTTTATGTACCACAGACCTGGCATTTAGCGACAGCAGCCTGAGTCCAGGGTCCTGATTACTTGCGCCATCTGGTCTCGGAGTGGGACTCATAGGGCCGGAAGGAGGGATCTCTGTAATGTAGCGAACCCTCCTTCCCCGGTAATGGCCTGCCCTAAAGTCCCCGCCATATCTGCCCCTCCCTGTTACGACCGTGATACTCCGACCCTCTCCCGTGTCTCTGGTCCCCTCAACCACCCCCATGGCCCCCGCATCCCCTGGCAGGTCCTCCAAATCATACATACCCATGCACTCCCCCAAGCAGTCCCCACGTAAAAGTTAAAACACAGAAAATTACAACAATATAATAGTAAAAAGTGGGACATTCATTCATCTCATACGTATCCCATGCATATCCCATACAAAGAGAGGAAAAAAAAGATGAAAGAAAAGGAGGAAAATAAAATCAATTGCGCAGTTGATTAAAATTTAAAAATGCGAGATCAGATAACATAACTGGCTCTCAGTGTTCAAGGTTGAAGTGGCTGGAGACCAGTTACAGTTCAGGTAGAATATATGGGGGAGTGTCTTATAACCCCTCTCTTCTTCTGTAAATTTATAAATTTATATGTCCTCACCCAATCAAGTTATCGAGTTTTGTAATCACTGTAGTAGAGCATAAATATGTCAAAATAAATGGAAATCTGAGGTGCGTTTTTTCTCTTTCTTTCTCCCTGCCTTTCCCCTTCAGCATTCTTACTTTACGGTGCCCGACACCAGGGAACTTCCCAGCATCCCCGAAAATGTAAGTCTCTGGTGTGTGTGTGTGTGTGTGTGTGTGTGTGTGTGTGTGTGTGTACGTGACTCTTCGTAAATGATGTAACCATATATGGGATTCCAGAATTCATACATTTTCTATATATATATAAAAGCTCACTCATCATGAAATCTCCAGAACCATAAAGCATACAAACTTGAAATTTGGCTTCTAGCTGCTCACTAAGAAAGGATTTGTTGAAATGACCATCAGATCATCAGTATTTCTTATATAGTATTATATTAACACGCTCTAATGCTAAGGAGTTAGACATTCTACTCCCCCTCCCCACCTGAAAGGAGCTCTGTTCCAACTGCCAGTTGCCTTATATTAACACTCTGATGCTAAGGAGTTGGACATTCTACTCCCCCTCCCCACCTGAAAGGAGCCCTGTTCCAACTGCCGGTTGCCTTATATTAACACGCTCTGATGCTAAGGAGTTAGACATTCTATTCCCCCTCCCCACCTGAAAGGAGCTCTGTTCCAACTGCCAGTTGCCTTATATTAACACTCTGATGCTAAGGAGTTAGACATTCTACTCCCCCTTCCCATCTGAAAGGAGCTCTGTTCCAACTGCCAGTTGCCTTATATTAACACGCTCTGATGCTAAGGAGTTAGACATTCTACTCCCCTTCCCCACCTGAAAGGAGCTCTGTTCCAACTGCCAGTTGCCTTGTATTAACACGCTAAGGAGTTAGACATTCTACATTAATTTTCAAGCTTTAAGTGTCAATTTATCAAGCCCGACCACATAGTTTCATAGCGAAGCACGGGTATCCAGCTAGTTAGGAATAAGTGGGGGGGGGGAATATCAGGAGAAATCAAGATTTATGGAAGTGCTCAGAGATCAGAATTAGAAGGCTTGTTTGTCAGTTTTAGTTTGGATCTCTTAGCCATTTGGGGCAGCAAATTGTGTAGGGCCTCCTGCTTGAGCAGCGGGGTTGGACTAGAAGACCTCCAAGATCCCTTCCAGTTCCCTTTTGATGGGTTGAATTTAGCATCTGGGTGAGCACGAAGATTGCCTTTTCTTTTTTAGAGTCCTGCCAAGTTATTTCCGCGAGCTGCTGTTGTATCTGTACCACAGTGGCAGGAAGTGGCTACTATTTCTAAGCAGTTTCTGTTTAGAAACAAACATCTCGCTAATCAGCACAGATGGAGTAGGAACCACGGGGAGGGAGGAACTGAACGCCAGTTGAACAGGTTTATTTTGAAACAAAGTCTTAAGTTATTCTCCTAGCCCAGGGATGGCGAACTTTTCAGCACCGAGTGCCCAAACTGGAATGCTTGTGCATGCACCAGGGCACCGGAGACTCAAAAACCAGCTAGACAGCACACGCCTGCCTGTTTTTTGGTTGTTTTTCGGGCCACTTTCAGGCCAGTTTCTTGGACCATTTTTGGCCCAAAAAACAACCTAAAAAGGCCCCGGAAAATGGCCTCTTTTGGGGCCATTTTCAGGCTGGTTTCTGAACCGTTTTTGGCCTGAAAAACAGGCTTAAAATGCCCCCAAAATGGCTTGTTTTTGGCTAATTTGGGGCCTTTTTCAGGCTGGTTTCTGGATTGTTTTGGGCCTGAAAAACAGCCTTAAAATGCCCCCAAAACGGCCTGTTTTTTGGCTGTTTTGGGGGCATTTTCAGGCTGGTTTCCGGACCATTTTTGGCCCAAAAATCAGCCTAAAAACACCCCCAAACAGGCTGTTTTCTGGCACTTCGGTATCCAGGAAGACCAGCTGGCAACGGGGCACGTGCCCATAGAGAAAGCTCTGTATGCCACCTCTGGCACTTTTGTCACAGGTTTCCCTTCATGGTCCTAGCCCCTTCTTCTGAATCGTTGTCCTCTTAGCTGCCCAGCAAAGCTTGAGTGAAACCAAGAAGAAGCTATGGAGGTTGTTAGGCGCTGTCCATGGTCCTCACCCTGGAACCCTCGAGGTCTTAATCCCTCTGTCTGCCTTGTAGGAAAGTGTATGTTTTTATCAGTGGACAAGTCTTGCAGAAACCTCAAAGGAAGGTCATCAAATATTGATCCTTTGGGTTGTGTTAAGATTACACAGATCATTTTCCATTATTTAGGCCAGTCTAAAGAAAAGCTAGAGAAAAGCTAGGGACATGGTGGCTCAATGGCTGCGTTTGTTGATCAGAAAGGTCAGCAGTTCGGCGGTTCGAATCCCTAATTCCACCTAACGGAGTGAGCTCCTGTGACTTGTCCCAGCTTCTGCCAACCTAGCAGTTTGAAAGCACGTTAAAAAATGCAAGTAGAAAAATAGGGACCACCTTTGGTGGGAAGGGAACAGCGTTCCATGCGCCTTCGGTATTGAGTCATGCCGGCCACATGACCACGGAGACGTCTTCGGATAGCGCTGGCTCTTTGGCTTTGAAACAGAGATGAGCACCGCCCCCTAGAGTCGGGAATGACTAGCACATATGTGCAAGGGGAACCTTTACCTTTACCTTAGAGAAAAGCTGGACCAGGGGTGACATGATAACAGTATTCCAGTACTTGTCGGACTGCCAAAAAAGAAGAAGAGGGCATCAACTTATTTTTTAAGAGGAAAAAAAATGGATGGAAACTTACCAAGGAGAGAAGCAACCTGGAATTAAGGAGAAACCTCCTAACAGGGAGGATAATTAACCAGTGGTGGTGGTAGTAGCAGTAGTAGTGCTCCATCACTGGAGGTTTTTAAGAAGAGATTAGACACCACTTATCTGAAATATAGTGTATGTAATGAAGTATAGGTTCTCCTGCTTGAGAAGGGGCCTGGACTAGAAGACCTCCAAGTTCCTTTCCAGCTCTATTCTAATTGATTGATTGATTGAAATGGTCTAAGGCCTCCTGTGTGAGCAGGGGGTTGGAGTAGAAGACCTCCAAGGTTCCTTCCAGCTCTGTTCTGATAGATTGATTAAGGTTTCTATCCCATCATAGATGCTAGCTTGAGAGTCAAAATTGTGGACTGCCACTCCACGACAATTTCCTAAACACCCTTCGCTTCTTTTTCTTCCTAGAGAAATCTGACTGAGTATTTCGTAGCTGTCGACGTCAACAATATGTTGCATTTGTATGCGAGCATGCTCTACGAACGCCGCATTCTCATCTGCTGCAGTAAATTGAGCACGGTAAGTTTGGAAAAGAAATTGGTGGTGCTTCAGCTTAACTTAACTCAGCAGTTCGAATTCCTAGCACCACATAACAGAGTGAGCTCCCGTGACTTGTCCCAGCTTCTGCCAACCGAGCAGTTCGAAATCATGTAAAAAGGCGAGTAGATAAATAGGAACCACCTTTGGTGGGAAGGGAACAGCGTTCCGAGCGCCTTCGGTGTTTAGTCATGCTGGCCACATGACCATGGAGATGTCTTCGGACAGCGCTGACTCTTTGGCTTTGAAACAGAGATGAGCACCGCCCCCTAGAGTCGGGAACGACTAGCACATATGTGTGCGAGGGGAACCTTTATCTTTCCTTTAAGCTTAACTTTCCTTTCAGTCTGAGTTTCTGGTGGAAACAGTAGCAGTGGAGCCTAATGGGCAAATCTAGCCTTGTTAGAAGTTTTCCAGGATGCTCGTAATATAAGATCTACCCCCCAAAATAAGCCCCAGTTATGTTCAGCAGGCAGACGGATGCATTTAGTACCGTATTTCCCTGAAAACAAGACCGAACCGGAAAATACACTCTGTTGCCAAAAGTATTCGCTCCCCTGTCTTTACTTGCCTATGAACTTACTGTAAGTGACCTCCCATTCCTAATCCATAGGGTTCAATATGCAGCTATAACAGCTTCAGCTCTTCTGGGAAGTCTGTCCACAAGGTTCAGGAGTGGGTTTATAAGGACTTTTGACCATTCTTCCAGAAGCGCATTTGTGAGGTCACACACTGATGTTGGACGAGTTTCCGTGGCCTACCACTTCGTGGCTGAGTTGCTGTCGTTCCCAAACACTTCCACATTCTTCTAATACAGCTGACAGTTGACTGTGGGATATTTAGGAGCGAGGGAATTTCACGACTGGATTTGTTGCACAGGTGGCATCCTATCACAGTTCCATGCTGGGATTCACTGAGCTCCTGAGAGCGACCCATTCCTTCACAAATGTTTGTCAAAACAGTCTGCATGCCTAGGTCCTTGATTTTATACACCTGTGGCCACGGGAAGGATTGGAACATCTGGTTCTGATTATTTGGATGGGTGAGCAAATACTTTTGGCAATATAGTCTAAGTCCTAATGCATCTTTTGGAGAAAAAATTTATATAAGACCCAGTCTTATTTTTGGGGAAACACAGTAACAAAATAATAGCAACACCGGCATTATTTTCCATACAGCTACAGTGGTCTAGATAATAAAACTTGCCCCAGGAAGCTTCTTTGCATGGAAAATGCAAACTTTTCTTTCTTGAGGTCAGTGCTTCGGGGAAAAAAAACATTGACAACGCTCTGTTGTTTTTGTACTCCCGCATAGAAGGATAGATTGTTGTTTGCTTGTTGTCTGGAGGCGGAAAAATAGAAGAAGAAAAGAATGGATAAACGATGCTTTCAGATGGATCTCCTCCTGACCTCTCGGGGAACTCAAATGGGGCATGATAAGAATCTCGGTTTTCCGCAATTTTCTCTGATAAGGATGCTGCCTTAATGCTACTTAAGAGTCCATCAAGGGCCCAAAAGATGAAAGCTGCATCTCACTTAAGCCCCGGTCCCCTTGCATTACTAATATATAAAAATACGACTTCGCTTTACTCTCTGCAGTTTTCCAGTTCAGTGTTTAGATCTGTAGTTTGTAAGGTTGTTAGCAGTAGCAATAGGTTGCTCTTGGTTATTTGTCTTTATAAAAAAAAAACATTAAGATTTTCTAGCTGTTTGGCTCCGTAAATAGGTATTGATTGGGGGATAGAGGTTCTTTTGTTCATTTCATTTCATTTTGCTTTCTCGTTGATAAATGGCAAATTAATTTCTTTCCTCCTCTCTAATGCTTTTGACTTAGTCATCTACTATTGTCTGGGTTTGAAGAGGCTCCACATCCTGATTTTGAGGATAGGGTAGGGTAGGATAGGATAGGATGTAGAATAGAATAGAATGTAGAATGGAATAGAGTGTAGAATAGAGAATAGAATAGAACAGAACAAGAAAGAATAAGAATTAGAATAGAATAGAATAAGAAAAAATAAGAATAGAATAAAAAATAGAACAGAACAAGAAAAAATAAGAATAGAATAGGACAAGAAAAAATAAGAATAGAACTGAATAAAGAATAAGAATAGAAAATAGAATAGAATAGAAAATAGAATAGAATAAGAAAAAATAAGAATAGGATAGAAAATAGAATAGAACAGAACAAGAAAGAAAAAGAATAGAATAGAATAAAGAATAAGAATAGAAAATAGAATAGAGTAGAAAATAGAACAGAACAAGAAAAAATAAGAATAAAAATGAAAAAGAAAAAAATAAGAATAGAATTGAATAAAGAATAAGAATAGAGAATAGAATAGAAAATAGAATAAGAAAAAATAAGAATAGGATAGAAAATAGAACAGAACAAGAAAGAAAAAGAATAGAATAGAATAAAGAATAAGAATAGAAAATAGAATAGAATAGAAAATAGAATAACAAAAATTAAGAATAAGACTTAGAATAGAATAGAAAATAGAATAGAACATAGAATAGAATAGAATAGAAGAATAACTTTATTGTCACTTTGAATGTACTGATGGGCACACATTAAAAATGAAATTTCCCTGCATGCAGCTCTCAAAGGGTGAGCACCACCAATATACACTACATGAACGTGACAAAATATGTATATACCCAATAGTATTAATTGAACTGACTTCTAGCAAAACCAGCAGTTGAAAAAAAAAATGGGGGTACTTTTACGATAACCTTGCCTGCCATTTCAAACAAAACAAAAAGAGATTAATTTTCTAGTATGTTCACCAAACCCATATTTATTGTCACAAAGGAGCGTGGGGATGGATGATGAGGGTGAATTTTGAAATGCGTTCGCCCGTGGGCAATTAGCCAATTGATCCCACGTTTTCATTCAGAGTTCTTACGCTCCGTTCTTTTCCTAACTAGAGCTCTTACATAGCTAAGCCTCTTGTTCTTCAGGTGAAGATTATTAAGAACTGCTATTAAGGAAACGTTTTTTCTTTTGTCAAAAGGGATTTAGAAGAAAAGTTTAGCAGATCCGCATATCTACACCCACGCAGGGTTCTTAGAAATTCTTATAATTCAGGCAGGAATTCCGAATTAGGAGCACAACGCCGGCATTATATAGAATAAAATTCTGGTTTTTGCATTAAAAAGCTGCTTTCTCGGTCATAAAGCCCACTTAGGGAATATCCTTCCTCGTCTGTCTTTTCCTTGGGTGTAATTGTGGAGAAGAGGGGAGGACAAGACAAGAGAAGCATCCGTTGTTGAAGCAGTAAATGACCTCAAAAATTATGTTATTTTTAGAGAGTTTTTTTTAATGGCTGTTTTCCTGCTTTGGATTTTCCAAAGTCCCAAGCTCCATTTCAGCACCTTTGGCCAACATCTTCCAAACATACCAAGTTTGGCCAACATCCTGCTGAAGAAAACATCTTGTAGGGAGGAACATTTAACTAATGAAAGTATCTGCAGCCAAGAAATCAAAAGACGCTTGCTCCTGGGGAGGAAAGCGATGGAAAATCTAGACAGCAGACTAAAAAAGCAGAGACATCACCTTGCCAACAAAAGTGAGTCTAGTCAAGGCTATAGTTTCCCCAGTTGCAATGGATGGCTGTGAAGGTTGGACCATAAGGAAGGCTGAGCGCGCAAAGAATGGAGGACTTTGAACTCTGATGCTGGAGAAGACTCCTGTGAGTCCCTTGGACTGCAATGCAATCCAACCGATCAGTCTTAGAGATCTACTCTGACTGCTTTTTAGAAGGCCAGATCCTGAAGAGGAAACTCAAAGACTTTGGCCACCTAATGAGAAGGAAGGACTCCCTGGAGAAGAGGCTCATGCTGGGAACGATGGAGGGCAATAGAAGAAGGGGACGACAGAGAAGGAGGTGGCTGGATGGAGTCACTGAAGCTGTCGGCGTAAGCTTCAATGGATTCTGGAGGATAATAGAGGACGGGAAGGCCTGGAGGAACGTTGTCCATGGGGTCGCGATGGGTCAGACACGACTTCGCAACGAACAACAACAGTTTATTTCATGCAACCTAATCTGAACTATTAGTGGTCAAGGAGAAATGGCACCAGATAATGTCAATGGACTTCAAAGGAGGCTGGACTTATGGAGGTGGACCTATGGAGATTCCAGACTGATGATGCATTTGACCCCACCCTCAGGCTCAGCCTGGTCACCTCCTACATTAAGGAAAATGCAGGATACTTACCTGAAAACCCATTGGCAGAATAACTGGTTCGTTCACAACCTGGATGAAGTCACCAAAACAGTCGGCGTGAGATTGAATGGACTCCGGGGGATGGGAGAAGACAGGAAGGCCTGGAGGAACGTTGTCCATGAGGTCGTGATGGGTAGGACACAACTTCGCAACTGACAACAACAACAACAACAACAACAATGAAAGTATGGGGATTGCGAGCGAATAAAATTGCAGGAGCAGTTGGTGGGTGTCTTCAAGCTTTTGTGTTTGAATACCTCCCGGAGATGGCTTTGTGGTGGCTTGTTTTCACTTATCCCTCCTTGCTTTTGATTTTTATGAAGCCAAGTCTTGGGAGGTGGTTCAATAGTCTATGAGTTTTTTGAGTTTTTAGTCTTATGATTTTAGAAGAAGATCTCCTATTCTACCACCTCTTCCAATACTAGATGACACAGTATCGAGACCTTCCAGGTTTCTGGGTTCTAAAATATCTCAGGACTTGAAATGGACACCGAAAATGTCAAGAAACGTCATCAGAAAAGCACAAGAAATAATGTTCTTCCTGTGTCAACCTCAGGAAGCTCAAACTGCCCAAGAAGCTGCTGATTCTGTTCTACAGAGGGATGATTGAGTCTGTCATCTGCACCTCCATCACTGTCTGGTTAGGCTCTGCAACCCAACAAGACAGACACGGACTTCAGAGGAGAATCACAACTGCAGAAAAAACAATGGCTACCATCCTGCCTTCCATTGAGGACCTGAACACTGCAGGAGTCAAAAAGAGGGCTGTGAAAATATCTACATCCTGGGCATAAAATGTTTCAACTCCTACCCTCAAAATGACATTATACATTGCACACCAGAGCAACAAGACAGAAGAATAGTTTTTCCCCCCCTCCGTGCCATCCCTCTGCTGAACAACTAATTCCCATCACATTGTCTAATCCCTTAGGATGTCAAGCCACATAGTAGGGCTGTGTTACTATTATCCTTCTCAGCTTTCCTATTAGCTATTCCTTTAGCACAGGGGTAGTCAACCTTTTTATACCTGCCGCCCACTTTTGTATCACTGTTAGTAGTAAAATTTTCTAGGCGCCCATCGGTTCCACAGTAATGGTGATTTATAAAGTAGGGAAGTAACTTTGCTTTATAAAATTTATAAACCAGAGTTACAGCAAACCCCTACCGCCCACCAGGAAAGCTGGAACGCCCACTAGTGGGCGGTAGGGACCAGGTTGACTACCACTGCTTTAGCATCTTATGAGTATAACTTTGTTGTTTGTATTGCATGAGGCATGTTGGTTGCTTATTTATTATCCTAGTATTTAGTCCCTGAGTGTTGTACCTTGTGATTGATGGTAGAATAGAATAGAATAGAATAGAATTCATTATTGGCCAAGTCTGATTGGACACACAATTTGTCTTTGGTGCATATGCTCCCAGTGTACATAAAAAGAAAAAAATACATTAGTCAAGAATCATAAGGTACAATATATATTTTTTTTGAGAAAATTTTTTATTGTTTTAGTTAAAAAAAAAATAAGGAAAAAAAATCATCTTTCGTTACATCTTGTTGAAAGCGTATCAATTGGTTACAAATATATTCCGTGCGTATCTTCCACAGTCCTTACATATACTTCATTCAAATCATGTTGTACATTGTAAGTCAAGAAAGAAAAGTTATGTATTTTACTATCCCTGTACCATAATTCTCATTTGGTTACCATTGTTTAAACATGTTTTTATCTAGAATCATTTATATTAGAAGAAGCAACCATAAGGTACAATACTTAATGATAGTCACAGGGTACAAATAAGCAATCAAATCATACTAGGAAGCAATATAAATCATAAGGATACAGACAACAAAGTTACAGTCGTACAGTCATAAATGGAAGGAGATGGGTGATAGGAATGATGAGAAGATTAATAGATTTAGATTTAGATTTAGAAGGTTTATTTATATGCCGCCCTTTTCCCTGGGGGGACTCAGGGCGGCTCACAATCCAAAGGAAAGGGGGGAAAACAGACTTTTTACATATAAGACAATACATAATTAAAACACAACATTCATACCATTCGGGCGGGTTACAATCTTAGCCCCAGGCCTGACGGGATAGCCAGATTCTGAGGGCTGTGCGGAAGGTCTGGAGGGTGGTGAGGGTACGAATCTCCACGGGGAGATCGTTCCATAGGGTCGGAGCTACCACCGAGAAGGCTCTCCTCCGCGTAGTTGCCAGTCGGCATTGACCAGCAGATGGAACTCGGAGGAGGCCTAATCGATGAGATCTAATAGGTCGTGTGGAGGTAATTGGCAGTAGGCGGTCTCTCAAGTACCCAGATCCACTACCATGGAGGGCTTTATGGGTGACAAGTAGCACCTTGAAGCGTATCCGGAGATCGACAGGTAGCCAGTGCAGCTCGCGGAGGATAGGTGTTATGTGGGTGAAGCGAGGTGCACCCACAATCGCTCGCGTGGCTGCATTCTGGACTAGCTGAAGTCGCCGAATACTCCTCAAGGGCAGCCCCATGTAGAGCACATTGCAGTACTCCAGCCTAGAGGTCACAAGGGCATGAGTGACTGTTGTGAGAGCCTCCCGGTTCAGGTAGGGGCGCAACTGGTGCACCAGGCGACCCTGGGCAAATGCCCCCCTGGTCACAGCTGACAAATGGTGTTCAAAAGTCAGCTGTGGGTCCAGGAGGACTCCCAAGTTGCAGACCCTGTCTGAGGGGTGTAATGTTTGACCCCCCAGCCTGAGCGATGGAATACTTGCCAAATTGGTGGGAGGGAAACACAACAGCCACTCGGTCTTATCTGGGTTGAGCACGAGTCTGTTAGCCATCATCCAGTCCCTAACAGCTTCAAGTCCCTGGTTCATCACGTCCACCGCTTCATTGAGTTGGCACGGGGCGGACAGATACAACTGAGTATCGTCCGCATACTGGTGGTATTTTATCCCGTGCCGCCGAATGATCTCGCCCAGCGGTTTCATGTAGATGTTGAAAAGTAGGGGGGACAAGACCGAATCCTGCGGCACCCCATATGTTAGGGGCCTAGGGGTCGATCTCTGCCCTCCAACTAACACCGACTGCGACCTGTCCGAGAGGTAAGAGGAGAACCACTGCAAAACAGTGCCTCCCACCCCCACCTCTCGCAGTCGTCGCAGAAGGATACCATGGTCGATGGTATCGAAAGCCGCTGAGAGGTCAAGGAGAACCAGGATGGAGGCATAGCCTCTGTCCCTGGCTCTCCAGAGGTCATCGGTCAATGCGACCAAAGCGGTTTCTGTGCTGTAGCCAGGCCTGAAGCTGGACTGGAATGGGTCAAGATAGCTAGCTTCCTCCAAGGACCGCTGGAGCTGAAAGGCCACCACCTTCTCAACAACCTTCCCCACAAAGGGGAGGTTGGAGACTGGATGATAATTGTTAAGAATGGCTGGATCCAAAGATGGTTTCTTCAGGAGGGGTCTCACCACCGTCGCTTTAAGTGCGGGGGGAAAGGATCCAGCCCCGTGTCACCTCCTTGCTGTTAACGACCAGCCAGGAGGGGCACGGGTCCAGTACACATGTGGAGGCACTCACAGCTCTCATGGCCTTGTCCACGTCCCCAGGGGCAACATCCTGAAACTCAACCCAGCGATGGTCTACCAGATTATCCCCCTGTGCCTCGGCTGGATCTGCAGAATCGGAGTCCAACTCCGACCGAAACCGAGCAACTTTGTCCGCTAAGAACTGGACGTAATCCTCAGCCCTACCCTGCAGGGGATCCCCCGTATCCCTCCTATTTAGGAGGGAACGGGTTATCCTAAACAGGGCGGCTGGGCGCGACTCAGCGGAGGCGATCAAGGTGGCAATATAAGTTCTTTTTGCCATCCTAATTGCCCTGATGTAATCCTTGATGCACGATGTTAGAAGTGCTCGGCTTGATTTGGATTTGTTGGATCTCCACAAGTGCTCTAGGCGTCCCTTCCGGCGCTTCCTCTCCTGGAGTTCCTCGGTGAACCAAGGGGGCCTCCTGGATCCACAGCCTCGGAGCGGCCATAGTGGCGCAATCCGGTCAAGAGACTCCGTCGCTGCCGAATTCCAGGCAGCAACCAGGGTCTCCACCGGACTGTGGGCGAGAGTATCAGGAATAACCCCAAGCTCCGTCTG
This sequence comes from Thamnophis elegans, assembly GCF_009769535.1. Classification (NCBI taxonomy): domain Eukaryota; kingdom Metazoa; phylum Chordata; class Lepidosauria; order Squamata; family Natricidae; genus Thamnophis; species Thamnophis elegans. The sequence goes on from NC_045556.1 coordinate 29,279,066, forward strand.
GAACCTCAAGGGGTCCATAAGTCCATAAGGGGTCCTGGTCGGTTCCTCCTCCCTACAGTGGAGGTTTGGCCTCCAAAAGTCAAGCCTCAGTAGGCAATGGTCTGACCACGACAGGGGTATGATCTCACTGCCCCTCAGACCAAGATCACAAGTCCACTGCTCCGAGAGAAATACGAGGTCGAGCGTGTGACCTGCTGAATGGGTTGGGCCCCGAATTACCTGGGTCAAGCCCATGGCTGTCATGGAAGCCATGAACTCCTGCGCTCCGTCAGAGTGTTCACCGAGCGTAGGTAAATTGAAGTCCCCCAGAACCATAAGCCTGGGGAACTCAACTGCCAGCTCAGCTACTGACTCGAGGAGCGAGGGGAGGGCTGCTGCAATGCTGTTGGGAGGCAGGTACGTTAACAGCAAACCCACTTGACCCTTGAGGTCCAACTTCACCAGCAGGGACTCACACCCGACAAGCTCCGGAGCAGGGATCCTACGAGGTACTAGAGACTCTCGGATAACAATAGCCACACCTCCACCCCTTCCCTGGGCTCTCGGCTGATGGAGCACCTGAAAGCCCTCTGGGCACATCTCTACGAGGGGGACTCCTCCCTCCAGGCCCAGCCAGGTTTCAGTAATACTTGCCAGGTCTGCCCTCTCGTCTAAAATTAAGTCCCGGACGAGGGGAGCCTTGTGAACTACAAACCTGGCATTTAGCGACAACAGCCTGAGACCAGGGTCCTGATTACTCGCGCCATCTGGCCTTGGAGTGGGACTCATAGGGCCGGAAGGAGGGATCTCTGTGACGTAGCGAGCCCTCCTTCCCCGGTAATGGCCAGCCCTAAAGTCCCCGCCATATCTGCCCCTCCCTGTTACGACCATGATGCTCCGGCCCACTCCCGTGTCCGTGGTTCCCTCAACCACCCCTATGGCTCCCGCGTTCCCCGGCAGGCCCTCCGAATCAAACACACTCATTTGTTCACTCAGACAATCCCCACGTGATAGTTAAAACACATAAAATACAACAATAATGGAATAATAAAAAGTGGGCCATTCATTCAATCACAAGCAAATCCCATACACTCACCATACCAGTTAAAAATTGTGCAGTTGTAATGTGTAACAATGTGAAAAGGAGGGGGGAGAGGTACTCCGCTCCTCTCCCTTCCTATGTCCTGGGGAGACGTCCTTGGCCACCAGATCAAAAGTGCGTAGTATATAAGGCGGCCGTATGCAAGCAGGATAAGATGTAAAAGTCTAATGTTCATAGGCGGCGACCGTTCAGTCTCACCCTTCCAATGAAGGTCAGCGGGCTGTATGCCTAGAAATCTCCTTCCTAAAGATGAGTAAGGGCCCCAATCTGGGGGGCCAAAGTTTGGAACTGACCTGAGCCACTCTAGCAGAGGAGGAGGGGAGTGCTGATGTTTTCGAAGCCCAGTCCTCGCCACTGCGGCCGCCATCCTCTATTGCTCCCACGCCAACTCAGCCACAATCCTACTCCTCCTAATGGCTGGAGCGGGAGGCAAGGAGCAATGTCCGGAGGAGGCCACAATGATACAGGGCTTGGTTCAGGGCGTCGTCCTCTTCCCCGCCCGAGCAAGCACACCAGTCAGTCAAGGACGGCCAGGTCTTTTCCTAGGGGCCGTAGGAGCAAGGCAACAGATAACAGGGTGAGCAGAAATAGAACCGAGGGGGGGTGGCGTCTGGGACGGGGGCAAACACAGCCATTCAATCCGCCGCTCTGCGGTCTCAGTACAGCTTCTGACGACCCCCTTTTTCAAAATGGAAAGTTAAGTTGAAATTAACCTTCCGGGCTCACCAGTCACCAGGGCTCACCAGTCACTCGGCGCAAGCAAGCTCAAGCAGGCTGGCCAGGGAAGAGGCGTCCAAGATGTAAAATGCTGCGGATCAGCTGTTTGGTGCCGCCATCTTTCCCTCCACGCTTTCCCTCCGATTTCAACCGCTGCCGTTCCGCTGCTCAGGAGACGACTGCCAGGAACCAGGAGCCAACAGATGAACAGACGAATCCTTGTCAGGGGGCTCACCAGGTCGGGCGGGCAGCACCAGGGACACCCAGGCATCCGAGAATGGTAGAAAATGCCGACCGTCAGCGCGTCGCCGCCCTCACGCAGCCGGGTGGTTCAAGGCTGCTAAACGTTGCGAGGGCTAAAAGCCTCCGAAAGTGATAGCCCCCAGCTATCTGGATTCCTTCAGGTCCCGCAGATCTTAAGCTCTCCCAGGGACCCTTTCCAAAAGTTCTGCGGTCCGTTTGGAAGGCTTCCCAGCACTCTTTCGCCAAGTTTGAACGGAGCGAAAGAGCCCGGTCGCCATTCCAAACCCGTACATAGTAATAGTGCACCTATCCTCCGCGAGCTGCACTGGCTACCTGTTGATCTCCGGGTGCGCTTCAAGGTGCTACTTATCACCTATAAAGCCCTTCATGGTAGTGGGCCTGGGTACTTGAGAGACCGCCTACTGCCAATTACCTCCACCAGACCAATACGATCGCATCGATTAGGCCTCCTCCGAATTCCATCTTCCAGCCAGTGCAGACTGGCAACTACGCGGAGGAGAGCCTTCTCGGTGGCTGCTCCGACCCTTTGGAATGAACTCCCCGTGGAGATTCGGACCCTCACCACCCTCCAGTCCTTCCGCGCCACTTTAAAGATCTGGCTGTCCCGGCTGGCCTGGGGTTAAGATTGTAGCCCCACCCGAACTGTGTGACTGTTGTGCTCTTTTTTTAACATGTTATATTGTCTACTGTTTGTCTCCCCCCGCCCCTTTTGAATTGTGAGCCGCCCTGAGTCCCCCCAGGGAAAAGGGCGGCATACAAATAAAGGAAAATCTAATAGTAATGCAGACTTAGTAAATAGTTTGACAGTGTTGTGGGGATTAGTTGTCTAGCAGAGGAATCCTGACAGCCTGTAGATATTTTCACACTTTCTATTATTCTACTATGCCTTTTCTATGGTGGGAAAATGGGAGGAGGGGATTGTACTGAGTTAGATGCTATGTAGCCATCACAACATTCTTTCTAGAAAGCCAAGGTCATCCTTTGTCTCTGCACCTGACCGGAATTGGATGGGTGGAAGCTGCCAGCATGGCAGTGGATGATTGGACCATGGGATGGACTTGTGGGTGTGGTGGCAGGATCTTGAACCTTCAACTGGGTGGGGAAAACCGGGAAGCTTTCAGATTCGGGTTTTCCCAGATGTGCCAATATGTCTCTCTTAATAAATTGGAACTTTGAGCAATACTTTTCCTCGGATTCTTGATTTACTTTTGGATGCAGTCTGTTTTGTCAGGGTGAGGTGTAATATTTGTCATTTCTGTGCTTTCAGTTGACTGCCTGTGTCCACGGCTCGGCCTCCTTGCTTTACCCAATGTATTGGCAACACGTCTACATCCCGGTCCTGCCTCCTCATCTCTTGGACTACTGCTGGTAAGCATACATGCCTCCTCCTCTTAGAGAGCTGCCTGAAGATCTAAAGGGGTTTAAACAATTTCAAGACTCACGTAAGTTTTCTGAAAGATCTCCCAGCATTCAAACAGCATTCAATAATTGGTTTAGACCAGTGCTTGTTGGCCAATGGAAGATGGGGGAACTTCGACTTCCAGAGTTCCCCAGCCAAAATGCAGTTATTGTGATGCTTCCTGGTGAACATTTAGACTGGACAGATGCTGCTTTTTTAGGAGTAGGCAGAAGATCTTGAGGGGGTCTTTGTACGTTTGAGCCTCCAGGCCCCTAATCATCTTTGCTGCTCTTCTCTGCACTCCGCATGTGGCTCTTTCGTCCCTCTGCTGTGGCTCCCTGTCACTCAAAATATGCATCGCAACCGCCAATGTGCAGTTGATTCATTGAGCTTTCCGACCCATCTTTTTTTTATTTCAGAATTCAACGTGTTTTTTGTTGCATGCAGAAATAAAAAAGTGTGTTTTCTCCCTGGTAGATCATTAATTTCTTTTTTTTAAATATAAATAAATTTTATTCAACATTTTTTTGAAAACATTAAAACCACAGTTACACTTTTTACGGCTTTCCGTTATCGGTATCGTTGATTTCCTAAATGCAACACACTGTCGGGTTTTTTTATACCTAGCATAAAGGTTAAAAAATGAACGATACACGCAGTGTGATCTTCATTTTAGATGTCCAAAGGGGTTTTGTGGCTTCCGGTGTTTTCTTCTCGGTGGTCCAAATGGCTCTTTTGAGTGTTTAAGGTTGTCGATCCCTCTTCTAGAGTCTCAATACATTTTTAAAATAATAATAATAATAAAAATGTCGAGACTTGGGAAAGAGTGCAGAAAGGGCAGCATAACACTGATCTTCTGTGGTTGAGGTTGAAACTGGTTTGATGCCCTCACTGCATTTCCCTAAACGTGTTTTCTCCCCCTTCCTTTTTTGTGGCCCTTGGTTGGGCATTTACAGCATGAAATCCGGCTGAAGATTTCACGTCTCGGGGGGGCTCCTTTTAAGAGAAATACCGGGAGGGCGGAGGCTGCCAGAGGAGGGGGGAAAGTTGCCCCTTCTTCTGCGAGAACGTTGCTCTCCTCTTCAAAGTGTCCTCCATTCATTATTCTCAAAGAGCGGGAAATTGGCGTCTTGTCGGGTAGCTAATCCATTCGCCCGGCTTTTGAGGTTTTTTTTTTTTTTTTAAAGGAGGGGGGGAACCGGCACACGCAGTGGATGAGAACGGATCTCCGGGGCACTTCCGTGGTGAGGAAGCAGCAGGCATCTAAGTAGCATTCGAAGTGGAGTGCCTGAACTTGCTTGGAACATGTAAATTTCAAGGCGTTTTGTTCGGGCGGAAGATGATTTAAAGGCTAAGTACCTTCCTCGGTTGGAGGGGAAGGTAGAGCGAATGAAAAAAGAAAGAAAGAAAGGATCTCGCTTTGCCGGCAAGAAAGGCAGATTCCCAGTCATTTGCAAGACCAGCGTGGGCTTTTTCCTCGCCTAATAGGATGTGCCTGTGTGTTCATAATTAACACGAGGAGAGAAGGAGCTCCCCGATGGTGGCGGAGACTTCAGGTGTTCCTAGGCAAGGAGCTGCTGGGTCGAGGCCCTGCCACGCGGAGGGGGCTTTGAAGACACACAAGGCACATCAGAAGAAAAACCAGTCCAGGTTTTGGCACAGGGAGGGGAGATCTTCTAGTCCAGCCCCCTATTCAAGCAGGAGAACCTATACCATGGAAGGAAGGATGGAAAGAAGGAAGTTGGAAGGGACCTTGGAGGTCTTCTAGTCCAGCCCCTGGCTCAAGCGAGAGAGCCTATACCATTTCAGGAAGGGAGGAAGGGAGGGACCTTGGAGATCTTCTAGTCCAGCCTCCTGCTCAAGCCAGAGAACGTATGCACCCACACATGCCCGCACCCATAATGCAATGTGTGTGTGACCCCCACACACACACCTGCCCCACCCACTGCGCATGCATGCATGACCTCCCCCACACGCCCAGGCCCCCCTTGCCCATTTTTTGCCTCCAGGTTGGTGCAGGAGACATTACAGGCCCAAAACGGGGCTCATAACGACTAGCCGCCCCCCAAAAAACCTAGCTGTGATTAGCAGGAAGAATTTAATTGCCCTTTTTGACAACGTAACTGATTACGGTAGACTGATCCAAAGTTTAGCTACAATAGTAATTATCGTTCACGAGACTTGCCTGGGTAAATCAATTTCGCCCTGGTCTAGGTGTGCCATCAGTATATCCCCTTCTCTCCCACCCCACCTCCCAATAGCTGCTCAATTTTGGAAATGGGGAAAAAAACTTTTTTTGGCCCCCCAAATTCTGTCCTTCCTGCTGAGATTTTGGAGAGGTGGAAGGAAGGAAGGAAGGAAGGAAGGAAGGAAGGAAGGAAAGAAGGATGGATCGATCCGGGGATTAGGTTCCCAGGTTCTGCTTTTTAAATTTGCTGGTGAGTTTTAAAACGTAAACATTGAGTTGGTATTTGGGGAAGGGGGGGACGGCCCAACGGGGAAGGTTGCAGCTGTGATCCAGTTGTGTCTTATGATGGTGAACCGCAAGAGAGGAAGCAGGTGGCAAAGAGAGGGAGGGGAATTGTGATTGTTTTGCAACTGGACTTGGCTGTTTTTCAGCCCACCCGTTTCGGAGTCTCCCGCTTGACACTTAATGGCCATCCGATACTCTTGGGATAATCCAAGACATTCGATCAGTGAGAAAGAACAGCAAATAGTTCCCAAATGCTTGTATTTTGAGACTTTGGAAAGTTTGCTTCAGTTCAGTCCTCCAGTCTTAAGCGAGAGCTGCTGTCTAGGGTCGGGGTGTGGGGGGGCTTTGGTGGGGGCGAATCTCTGCTCGCTGATTTTCAGAACCCAGTTCTTTGAAATCAAGGCGAACCCCCTCCATGCAAACCATGGAGCTTCAACCGGCAAGCCATTTGTTTAGCGGCACAAAACTTCAGGCTTGCTTGGAGCAAATGGCTGACGGCAAGCCAGCCAGCATTCTCCAGCTCTGACGTCTCCCAAATATAATCCGGTCTCGGGCTTGGAGAGTCTAACTTCAAGAGATGCTCAACACGCGGGAACCTCAGTTTCTTGAATAATTGAAGGGGCTAAGCACAGGTTAAGAGGAAGTGGAAGTTCCAGAATTAGAGAGCAGCCACACTAGAGGGGTCTATGGCATCTCTCCATGGCCAACTCGCCACGGCCAACTTATCATGGCCAGCTTGCCACAGTGAACTCATCATGGCCAACTCTCTATGGCCAACATGCCACAGCCAACTTGCCACAGCCAACTCATCATGGCCAACTTTCCATGGCCAACATGCCATAGTCAACTTGTCATGGCCAACTCATCATGACCAACTTGCTATGACCAACTTGTCATGGCCAACATGCCACAGTCAACTTGTCATGATCAACTTGCTATGGCCAACTCATCATGGCCAACTCTCTATGGCCCACATGCCACAGCCAACATGCCATGGCCAACATGCCATGGCCAACTCTCTATGGCCAACATGCCACAGCCAACTCGCCATGGCCAACTTGCCACAACCAACTCATCATGGCCAACATGCCACAGCCAACATGTCATGGCCAATTCACCATGGCCAACTTGTCATGGCCAACATGCCACAGCCAACTCATCATGACCAACATGGCACAGCCAACTCGTCATGATCAATTTGCTATGGCCAACTCACGACGGCCAAATTGTCATGGCCAACTCTCTATGGCCAACATTCCATAACCAACTGATCATGGCCAACTCACCACAATCAACTCCCCATGGCCAAGTCACCATGACCAACTCATGAAGGCCAACTCGTCACAGCCAATTCGCCATGGCCAACTCATCACGGGACAATTTGCCACAGCACAACTTGCTGCAGGACTAGAGTTACACCAATATAGAAGAAACAGTGGCATAGAATTATTAAAGAACCGATGCCGAAGGAGGGAGCAAATGAAATGTGAATGATAAAAATAATTTTTTTAACAACAGCTTGTCTTTGACTTACAACAGTTCATTAACTGACTTTTGAAAGTTACCACAATGGCACTGAAAAAAGGGACTTATGACTTTGGGGATTTGGGAGCAATTGTAGGATTAATTGTGGTTGTAAGTCAAAGACTCCGTGTATTTTAAATAATGAAATGGAATTGTTGAATTATCTCACAATGAATGTCCTGTGGCCAGTTGGCTATTGTGTGTTGCCTATAGTAAGTGAGTTGGCTGTAGTGAGTTAGCTATCATGACTTGGCTAGCGTGAGTTAGCTAGCATGTGTTGGCTATTGTGAGTTGGCTATCGTGACTTGGCTCTTGTGACTTGGCTATCATGAATTAGCTATGGTGAGTTGGCTATTATGACTTGGCTATTGTGACTTGGCTATCATGAATTGGCTATCGTGAGTTGGCTGTCATGCATTGGCTACAGTGAGTTGGCTATTGTGCATTGGCTATCATGTGTCGGCTATCGTGAGTCAACTATTGTGACGGCTATTGTGAATTTGCTATCGTGAGTTGGATGTTGTGAGTTGACTGTCATGCATTGGCTATTGTGAGTTGGCTATCGTGAGTTGGCTGTCGTGCATTGGCTACAATGAGTTGGCTATCGTGAGTTGGCTATTGAGGGTTGGCTACCGTGAGTTGGCTATAGTGAGTAGGCTATCGTGAGTTGGCTATTGTGACTTGGCTATTGTGACTCGGCTGTGGCGAGTTGACCATGGCAATCCATGCCATTCCACACCAGAAACCATCAGGTGCAAGACTCATTGCATTTTCAGAGATGGCGTCATCCTCGGCAGGCGTGTGGGACGGGACGGATGCTAGCAACATCTGTCTTCTGCCACGCCAATAGTCCCTCTCCTTGTCAACAGAAAATCTGGGTTGGGGATTGGAGACTCGCTTCGGTTCTTCCCCATTTCCCTCTGAGCCCTGGGAGTCTTTTGCAATATTTTAGACGCTTTTGATTCTGACATCCTTATTAAATATTTCGTGGTCCCCAATTGTGAGCCTTGATTAATTGAGAAGACTGACAGATCAACACCAAGCAGTTAATTAAGTTTTACAGTTCTCCTGTCTCCATCTCCCTTTCCCTGCCGGTGACAGGCCGTTCTTCTGGACGCAGAGCGCAGGTTCACCATCGTGAGGCTCTTCTTGATTGTCCAGTTTCGCCCTGGCGAGATATTGGTGGCCTTAAGATTTCCTGCCAAATTTTATACCTCGATATTCTTCGCAACGCAGAAGAAAAAGCCACCACCGCTGTCGTTGCGCTGAGTCTACTTAATTAGAAAGACGTCAGTGGTGGCGTTTGGGAGGGGGAGGCTGACGTCCTCCCGTCAGCCTCTTGCTCCGAGCAAACCTGAAGTTTTGTGCTGCTAAACAAATGGCTTCCCCCTCACTCGGCTCCCATTGATCTGGCAGGGCTGAGATGATGCCGCACATTTAAAAAAGGCGCCGTCGAAGGCTGATCATTAAAATCTCGGGGAGAAAGAGACAGGCGAATGTAAACTGAGAGAAAGGGATGGAAACCCCGCATCGCTCTTGGCAGAGGGGAGCTGTTGGATTCCTTTTCTCAAAGCAATGTTTTAAAAAATTCTTCTCCGGGCCATAGTTAGTGGTTTGCTTCTTTCCAGAACTTCTGTGGATAATGGGTGCAAACGTATTTTATACCAAGGCTGAGATCTTACCTTTCGCTGGCAGGTTTTAACGAAGTTAACCCGCAAAGAATAGGGTAGGGTAGGATAGGATAGGAATAGATTTTAGATTTAGATTTTTTTAGATTTTATTAACATTTGTAGGCCGCCCTTTTCCCTGAGGGGACTCAGGGCGGCTCACATAAAATCAGGGAGGGGAAGTACAAACAGTAACATAGACACATATAATAAAAGTAATAAGCAACATACATTCATCATTCGGGAGGGGCAACTATCCATGTCCCCAGGCCTGACGGGCTAGCCAGTTCTTGAGGGCTGTGCGGAAGGCCTGGACGGTGGTGAGGGTACGAATCTCCACGGGGAGGATAGAGGAGAGGAGAGGAATAGAGAATAGAGTATAGGATAGGATAGGATATAATAGGATAGGATAGGGATAGAGAATAGAGGATAGAGGATAGGATAGGATATAATAGGATAGGATAGGAATAGAGAATAGAGGATAGGATAGGATAGGATAGGATATAATAGGATAGGATAGAAATAGAGAATAGAGGATAGGATAGAATAGGATAAAAATAGAGAATAGATGATAGGATAGGATAGAATAGGATAGGATAGAATAGGATAAGAATAGAGGATAGGATAAAAATAAGAATAGAAAATGAAAATAGAATAGAATAATTTAAAATAGAATAATTTAGGGTAGGGTAGGGTAGAGTAGAGTAGAAGAGAAGAGAAAAGAATTCTTTATTGGCCAAGTGTGATTGGACATTCAAGGAATTTGTCTTTGGTGTATATGCTCTCAGTGTACATAAGGAGAATAAAATTCATCAAGAATAAAAAGATAGTCAAGGTTACTAATAAGCTATCAAATGATGCTAGGAAACAAATAAAAACAATATAAATTGTAAAGATACAAGCAACATGGTTACAGTGATATGTGAGGAGAGATAGATACTAGGAGGGAAGAAAAGAATACTAATACAGTTTTAGTAAATTATTTGTCAGTGTTGTAGGAATTATTTGTTTAGAAGAGTGATGGCATTTGGGGAAAAACTGTCCTTGTGTCTAGTTGTTCTGGTGTGCAGTGCCCTATAGCGTCATTTTGAGGGTAGGAGTTGAAACAATTGATGTCCAGGATGCGAGGGGTCTGTAAATATTTTCACAGCCCTCTTTTTGACTCGTGCAGTGCACAGGTCCTCAATGGAAGGCAGGTTGGTAGCCCTTGTTTTTTCTGCAATTCTAATTATCCTCTGAAGTCCGTGTCTGTCTTGTTGGGTTGCAGAGCCAAACCAGTGATGGAGGTGCAAATGACAGACTCAATCATTCCTCTGTAGAACTGAATCAGCAGCCCTTTGGGCAGTATCTTAGGGACGTCACATAGCTCCGTCAGTAATTGGCCAAATTATAAATGCTGGAAGTGGCTCGAAGCAGAAGGAAAATTCTACCATATGTGGGGGATGTGCCAAAAAACAACAACAACCCTCTAAAAGGACTGGGGAGACACACACACACACCCTATGCAGGGGGTGGTATTCAGCCAGTTCTGGGGAATCGGTAGCGGAAATTTTGAGTAGTTTGGAGAACCGGCAAATAGGCTGGCCATGCCCCTGCTGCCTCCCAGCCGATCTTTTTTTGTTGCCCTGAACAGGAGAAGGGAGCTGGAAAGGTGGTTAGTGGGGTGGGGAGGAAATGGGGATTTTGCAGTATCCTTCCCCTGCCACGCCTACAAAGCCACAGCCACAAAGCCACACCCACAGAGCCGGTAATAAAAATGTTTCAATCCCACCACTGACCCTGTATACCCCTTCAAAGAATCATAAAATTCAAATGTGACATGGGCCGCAGCTCTTCTTTGATTCTTGAAAGTAGAACAGAACCTGGCTTTAGATTGTTTAAACCTATTTAATTGTTTAAATATGTGTGTAAGGTCGCACCTACAGTACTGCATCTAGTTTTGGATACCACACTATAAAAAAGAGGTTGAGACTCTAGAAAGAGCGCAGAGAAGAGCAACCAGGATGATGGGGGGACTGGAGGCTAAAACATACGATGAACGGTTGCAGGAACTGGGCATGGCTAGTCTACAGAAGAGAAGGACTAGGGGAGACAGGATAGTGTCTTCCAATATTTGAGGGGCTGCCACAGAGAGGAGGGGGTCAAGCTATTTTTCAAAGCACCCGAATGCCAGACAAGGAATAATGGATGGAAACTGATCAAGGAGAGATTCAACCTGGAAATAAGGAGAAATTTTCTGACAGGGAGAGCAATCAACCCATGGAACAGAAGTTGCCTTCAGAAGTTGTGGGAGCTTCATCCCTGGAGGCTTTTAAGAAGAGACTGTCAGAAATGGTGTATTGTCTCCTGCTTAGGTAGGGGAGTGGTGGGGTTGGACTAGATGACCTGCATGGTCCCTTCCAACTGTGTTATTCTGTTAATCTGTTAATTGCACGATCTGGGAATCAAGTGAATTCTGCATAGACGTAAAGCGAGCATCGGCCATTTCTTCTTGCTCAAACTGACTCTAACTTCTAATACTCTCATTTCTGTCTTCGTCAAATTCAACCCATTTTTTTTCCTCTCTCTTTCCTTCCAGTGCTCCGATGCCCTACCTCATAGGAATTCATTTAAGCCTGATAGAGGTAAGTTCTGCCTGGTGTGTTCAGCCTGGAAACGGGGTTGAAGTGTGGCATAAACTAAACTAAACTAAACTAAATAATTTGGATTCTGGCAGAATTCCTGGCAGAAAGTTTTCTGGTAACTGTTAGGCACCCCTAAGATATGTGCATAGTTGTTGTTGTTTTTCTCCTCTTCAGCTGTAAACCATTTCAGGCATTTGAGAGGGAGGGAAAAAAGTTATGAGAAATTGTACAAAACTAGAACGAATGCAGAGAAGAGCAGCCAAGATGGTTTGGGGACCGGAGGATAAAACAACATGAAAAGTGGTTGCAGGAATTGGGCATGTCTAGTTTAATGAAAAGAAGGACTGTGGAGTGACATGATAGCAGTCTTCCAATAGTTGAGGGGCTGCATAACGAAGAGGGGGGGTGGTTTCAACCTATTCTCCAAAGCACCAGAAAGCAGGGCGAGAAGCAACAGATGGAAACTAATCAAGGAGAGAAGCAATTTGGAACTAAGGAGAAATTTCCTGGCAGTGAGAACAATTAACCAGCGGAACAACTTGTCTCCAGAAGTTGCGAATGCCCCAACACTGGAAGTCTTTAAGAAGAAATTGGACAGCCATTTGTCTGAAATGATACAGGGTTTCATGCTTGAGCAGAGGTTGGATGAAAACAGCGGTCACCAACTGGGGGTCCGTGAGAAAAGTTTGGTGGTCCGCAGAAAAATTATTTGCATTGTTTATATTGCACTAAATCAGGGGTCCTCAAACTACGGCCCCTGGGACAGATACGTGCAATGAACGCTTGTGTTGCTGCAGAGTCTCCCCCTTCGGGGTCTTTTTGTATAGGTCGGAGGGGGGCAGAAATTCCGACTTGGGGTTTGCTTCGGCCTTCTGGTGGGGGGCTTTGGGCAAAGGCTGGAGGGAAGAGCCGCTGGTGGGGAAGAGCCAGAGGGCCTTGTTCCAGTGGGACTGCATCATGGCCTGGAACTGGCTGACCATCTCAGCCTGCTGAGCTTCCAGGCGCCGATATCTGGCCTTGCAGGTCTTTCCTCTGCTTGGGAAGCCCATGCTCCTAGTCCTCAGTGAGGTGCTTCTGCTGAGCCTCCTTCTCGGTCAGATCCAATTTGAACTGAGCTCTTTTGCCAACTCTTTCTCCTGGTGGCTGCTTAGCTCCAGCAACAGCTTCCTGCTGGGGCCCTAAGGAGCCTGGGTGGGCAGGCGAGGAATGACTGGGAGGGGAGGGGCAAGTAGAGTCGGTCGAGGTGTCCCTCGATGTGAGTGACATTGAGCTGGCCACACCCACCCAGTCACATGACCACATTGCCACACCCAGCCATTTGGTCATTAGGCACATCATATTAGTGGTCCGCGGGATTTAGAATTATGAATTTAGTGGTCCCTGAGATCCGAAAGGTTGGGGACCCCTGGACTAGAAGACTCCAAGGTCCCTTTTAACAACTTTTTCTGTTATTCTCCAGGAAAATGTAGGCTTTTGCTTATGATGCAGATAGACTGCGCGTTCCTTGAGAGTTAAAATATCAAACCTATCCATGTCTTGTTGGATTTAATTTGCTATGACTGGAAAAGTCTCCACTGAGATGAAGTTAATTGGGAGGGGGTGTTCGTTCAAAGACCTGTATCTGTTTTAGAAACCTACCCCACTTCCCCAAAAGTGGAATTTTTCCCCCGATTCCTTTCTTCCCAAGTTCTCTGTCATCACCTAATCATTCATTCAGCTTACGATTTCTATTTAGCCATCTCTAAAGCAACTTCAAAGGAGCTGGGAAGTTTGTCAGGCACCGCACATGAGAAAGGGGGGGAGGGGTTTCTGCCATATGAATAATGGAAGACTTTTTTTACAGCACTAAAATAGCCATTCAAATTCCGGAAACCTGACGGATAAGCTCTGATAAATTGCCAGGAGATAAGAGCATCAGAGCATCTCACCTTGATCCTTCCTCCCTCCTTTACATGGTTCTTTTTTTTCCGTGGCTGGAGCCAAAATCGGTTTTCCAATCACACCAGTTGCATTTGAAACTGTTCAGATCGGCGATCAATAACGGGGGGTCCGCGAGAAAATTTTGGTGGTCCGCAGAAAAATTATTTGCATTGTTTATATTGCACTAAATCAGGGGTCCTCAAATTACGGCCCCTGGGACAGATACGTGCAATGAACGCTTGTGTTGCTGCAGAGGGTCTCCCCCTTCGGGGTCTTTTTGTGGGGGTCGGAGGGGGGCAGAAATTCCAATTTGGGGTCTCCTTCAGCCTCCTGGTGAGGGGCTTTGGGCGAAGGCTGGAGGGAAGCACCACTGGTGGGGAAGAGCCGGAGGGCCTCGTTCCAGTGGGACGGCATCATGGCCTGGAACTGGCTGACAATCTCAGCCCACTGAGCCTCCAGGCGCCAGCACCTGGCTTGCACTCCCGCAGGTCTTCCCCTCTGCTTGGAAAGCCCATGCTCCTAGTCCTCAGTGAGGTGCTTCTGCTGAATCTCCTTCTCGGTCAGATCCAATTTGAACTGAGCTGTTTTGCCAACTCTTTCTCCTGGGGGCTGCTCAGCTCCAGCAACGGCTTCCTGTTACTCTTGAGTTCCTCCTCACTTTCTGCCATTCGAGTGGTATCATCTACATATCTGAGGTTGTTGATATTTCTCCCGGCAATCTTAAGTCTATAGACCTCACTGTAAGTCTGGGGTTTTGAAGATGTCCTTCAGAGTTAATTCGTGATTGTAGATCAGCTTAAAGGAAACGTGTCCCTGTCTTAGCTACCAGTAAAAATGGGGGGGCATTCTCTGAAGTTCATGATACCTTCTCAATGTCAACATTGGTTGAGTGGTGGAAAAAGCACAGGAGGAGGGAGGGAGGTGGGTGAATGGGCGGAAGACAGAGGCCACCTGCTGCCTGTGGGTCAAAGGGTTTAGAGGTCAAAGATCATGTGCTGCTTAACCATACCGGTCTGTGGAATAGCTCTTTCAGATTGTAAATCAAGAGGGTGATATTAATTAAAGCTTTCCTTAGTGGATCGTAAAAGGAGTTAGCCGGTCTCTATCCTCCTCGTGAGCTACCAAACCAATTTGTTGTTGTTTGCAACTTTCCTGTAGCTTCCAGTTTTCCACAGCCTGCTCGGAGCATTCTCCAGATCATAGAATAGAATAGAACAGAACAGAACAGAACAGAAAAGGGATAAAAGAGGATAGGATAGAATAGAATAAGGAATGGAATGGAATATAGAAGAGAGTAGAGCTAGAATTGAATATAGAAGAGAAGAGAAAAGAGAAGAGAACGGAATGGAATGGAGTAAAATAGAATATGCAGAAAAGAGAATAGAACAGAACAGAGAAGGAAAAGAAAGGAAAGGAAAGAAGAGGGATAGACTAGGATAGGATAGGATAGGATAGAATAAGGAATGGAATGAATGGAATATAGAAGAGAGTAGAGCTAGAATATAGAAGAGGAGAGGAGAGAGTAGAAGAGAAGAGAAAAGAGAATAGAACAACAGAGAAGAAAAGAAATGGGATAGAAGAGGGATAGGATAGAATAGAATAGAATAAGGAATGGAATATAGAAGAGAATAGAGCTAGAATAGAATATAGAAGAGGAGAGGAGAGAGTAGAAGAGAAGAGAAAAGAGAATAGAACAACAGAGAAGAAAAGAAAAGAAGAGGGATAGAAGAGGGATAGGATAGGATAGGATAGGATAAGGAATGGAATATAGAAGAGAGTAGAGCTAGAATTGAATATAGAAGAGGAGAAAATTGAGTAGAAGAGAAAAGAGAATAGAACAGAATGGAATAGAGTGGAATAGAATATACAGAAAAGAGAATAGAACAGAACAGAGAAGAGAAGGAAAGGAAAGGAAAGGAAAGAAGAGGGATAGGATAGGATAGAATAGAATAAGGAATGTAATGGAATGTAATGGAATATAGAAGAGAGTAGAGCTAGAATAGAATATAGAAGAGGAGAGAAGAGAAGAGAGTAGAAGAGAAGAGAAAAGAGAATAGAATAGAACAGAACGGAATGGAATGGAGTAGAATAGAATATACAGAAAAGAGAATAGAATAGAATAGAATAGAATTCTTTATTGGCCAAGTGTGATTGGACACACAAGGAATTTGTCTTTGGGGCATATGCTCTTGGTGTACATAAAAAGACACTTTCATCAAGAATCATAAGGCACAACACTTAATAATAGTCATAGGATACAAATAAGCAATTAGGAAACAATCAATATCAATATAAGTCGGAAGGATACAAAGTTACAGTCCTGCAGTCATAAGTGGGGAGAGATAAGATACTAGGAAGGAAGAGAAGAAGAATAGTAATACAGTCTTAGTAAATAGTTTGACAGTGTTGTGGGAATTATTTGTTAAGAAGAGTGAAGGCATTTGGGAAAAAACTGTCCTTGTGTCTAGTTTTTGTGGTGTGCAGTGCCCTATAGCGTCGCTTTGAGGATAGGAGTTGAAACCATTTATGTCCAGGATGCGAGGGGTCTGTAGAGATTTTCACAGCCCTCTTTTTGACTTGTGGAGGAAGACTAAAAAAGCGGGTTTTTTTTGCAAATCTTGCCAAACTGCTCAATGATTTAAAAAGGACTTTTTTTTGCTTTTCCTTCAAAGAATTCTGCGAAGTGGAAAAGGCTGCAGAATAGGAATAGTCAATCAACTCTAGTTGGATTGATTAATTGATGGTGCCACTTTTTATTTTTTGCCAAGGGGATGAGTCCTCATTGATGTCTCTGAGAGTCAAAGACATGTTTTATCTCTTGGTCCAAGAAGATACATCACCGGTGTCAATTTGAAGGAGCGTTATCTACTTTAAGAGAGACTAAGTGGACATTTATTTCAATCGAGCCGTGGAGTAAAGTCAGGCTGAAGTCTGGAAGAAATTCCTGAGCAAAGAGCGATGGGTTTATTTCAGATTCGCCGTTACTCTCCAAACGGCATAAAGTTTGACAACTCAAATGACACAATGGGTCTTCTTCGCAGGGGAAACTTTTTGGGAACAATTCAAGAGACGAGATTATTATTTTAGTTGTTACATTTAGCTTGTTGGTGATCCACAAACAAGGACCTACCCAAATAGCACTTGAGGTGTTAAATAGGATAGAATAGAATATAGAATAGAAAGAATAGAATACAGAATAGAATAGAATAGAATATTGAATGGAATGGAATAACAGAGTTGGAAGGGAACTTGGAGGTCTTCTGGTCCTAAAAAGAGCCGAGGTGGCGCAGTGGTTAAATGCAGCACTGCAGGCTACTTCAGCTGACTGCAGTTCTGCAGTTCGGCTGTTCAAATCAGTTCTAAGTTGCTTCTCTCCTTGATTAGTTTCCACCCATTGCTTCTTGTCCTGCCCTCATGTGCTTTGGAGAATAGCTTGACTCCCTCTTCTTTGGGGCAGCCCCTGAGATATTGGAAGACTGCTATCATGTCTCCCCTAGTATTTCTTTTCATTAAACTAGACATACCCAGTTCCTGCAATCGTTCTTCGTGTGTTTTAGCCGTATTCCAAGTGTGGCCTCACCAAGGCCTTATAAAGTGATCACGTGATCTTGATTCTCTCCCTCTGTTGATGCAGCCTAGAACTGTGTTGGCTTTTTTGGCAGCTGCTGCACATGGCTGGCTCCTATTTAAATGGTTGTCCACTAGGACTCCAAGATCCCTCTCCCAGTTACTCCTATTGAGTATTTGGTTTTTCTTGCCTAAATGTAGAACCTTCCTTTTTTGACCCTTGAATTTCATTTTGTTAGACAGCATCCAGTATTCTAGGCGCAACGTTGAGTGTTAAATTTCAGCGGAAGACTGAGACGTCTTCACAAATCTGCCATTCAGTAAAGACATACAAGGAAACCCTTTGGAGGGGCGTATCTAATCTAACACGATTAGAAGAAAGCAAACCGCTATGGTTGCTTATTCAGAATTTTTTTAAAAAATATATAACTAACTGAACTTTAAGCTAGGAATCCCCAGGTTGGGTGGATTTGGAAAGATTCATATGTGTATTTGGGGAGAGGGAAGATTCACAGGGAAAATTGGAGACTGCTGAATTTTGGGAAACCGCTAAACAGCATGTGTTGTGGAGGTTTGGGCATAAATAATGACTTGCTTCTCCCCGTTTCATTTTCAGAAAGTTAGAAATATTTCTCTGGATGATGTGGTTATCCTAAATGTGGACACTAACACACTGGAAACCCCTTTCGATGACCTACAAAGCCTCCCGAATGACGTAGTGAGTACACTCATGTTTCTTCCTGGTTCTTTTTCTCGCACGCTCGAAGGATCTTTGACTGGTTCTCCTAAACCAGGGGTCAGCAACCGGCAGCTCTGGAGCCGCATGTGGCTCTTTTATCCCTCTGCTGCAGCTCCCTGTTGCCGGTCGGCTCCACAATTGATAGAGCTTTTGGTTGGGACAGGTAGAGGAAAAAGGACGCCGCGCTAGGAGGAGACTCTATGGTGGGGGAACCGGACTTCCAGTCAGCAGAGGAAAAAGGACGCAATGCTAGGAGGAGACTCTATGGTGGGGGATTGATAAAGGATATTGAGACTCCAGAAAGAGTGCAGAGAAGAGCAACCAGGATGATGAGGAGACTGGAGACTACAACATATAAAGAAGGATTGCAGGAACTGGGCATGGCTAGTCTAGGGAAGAGAAGGACCAGGGGAGACAGGATAGCAACCTTCCAATATTTGAGGGGCTGCCACAGAGAGGAGGGGGTCAAGCTATTTTCCAAAGCACTCAAAGGCCAGACAAGGAATAATGGATGGAAACTGACCAAGGAGAGATTCAACCTGGAAATAAGGAGGAATTTTCTGCCATGGAACAGAAGTTGTGGGAGCTTCATCACTGGAGGCTTTCAAGAAGAGACTGGACTGCTATTTGTCAGAAATGGTGTAGGGTCTCCTGCTTGGACAGAGGGGGTTGGACGAGATGACTTAGAAACCCCCTTCTAACTCTGTTAATCTATATTCAATGGAGCAGACGTTGCCTCCAGAAGTTGTGGGAGCTTCATCCCTGGAGGCTTTCAAGAAATGACTGAACTGGCATCTGTCAGAAATGGTGTAGGGTCTCCTGCTTGGGCATGGGGTTGGACTAGATGACCGACAAGGTCCCTTCCAACTCTTGTTATTCTGTTCTTTTGTTAAATCTCCTCTCCAGATGACTGATTGGAGTGTCTCTAGAAAAAGATCCGCTTTTTTCTGTTGGGAAATCTTCTCCCTCTGCTGTTTTTCTTTCATGCCTTGTGATCAATGTTTGCACTAAATCCACAAGAGGAATCCAGCTTGAGTGGGCAGCGTCTGAAGGTCTCCTGCGTGGTTGCCCTTGTGGGAGGGGGGCTTTTGACAAGAGGTTCACCAAGGTGGAGCTTTATTGGTAGAACGATGTCAGAACCGCCACCGGCCTCTTCTGAGACAGCATTATTCTGGCCCATCAAAACGTACATCCCTCCCATCTTGTGGGGAAAAAAAAGCTAATTGGTTACAATCATCGTTTCTGCTTTATGAAGCATCTTTTTCTCTCCTCACTAGTTTGGTGGTCTTGGACACCATGAGTTTGCTTTTTCCCATCCCTTCTTGGGTTTT
This sequence comes from Thamnophis elegans, assembly GCF_009769535.1. Taxonomy (NCBI): domain Eukaryota; kingdom Metazoa; phylum Chordata; class Lepidosauria; order Squamata; family Natricidae; genus Thamnophis; species Thamnophis elegans. The sequence goes on from NC_045556.1 coordinate 29,298,372, forward strand.
TAAAAGTTTTCAAGCGGGGCACCTGAGCACCAAGTTTGTGATTTTTTAAAAATTAAAACGAAAATCCAGGCGGTATTTGACTCCCTTTTTAAAAGCCGCTTGCTCGGCTTCTCCCCAACCCCCCCTCCCAGCCTTCCTTTTTTTGATACCCGTGTTTTGCAAATTCGGTGTTTTTTTCCTTGCTTTTATTCATGTTGACAACTCCAAAGCCATGGATCTAATTAAAAGAAATTCCTCTCGCACCTTCGCTGAACCATTCCATTATGCCGCACTGCACAGATTGCATTTCGAAGCATGGTGATAGCTTAAGCCTGACCTTTCCTCCCCGAACTGCCAAGAGTATAGAAATGTGCTTTAGACACACATGCACGGACAACTCGGATTGGGTTGTGCGTCTCTGCAGCGCCTCTGGGAAGATGCTTGCTCCTTCCTTGCAGAAATTATCGTCCACCTTTGAGGGCAGGGGGCCCTTAGGGAACTCTGCTGTCTTGCAAGGGGAGCTGCTGAAGACATGGACTTGTGGATAACTTTCCCAAGAGTGTAGAACTGTGATGGAGAACCTATGGCATATGTGACAGAGGTGGCACGCACAGCCCTCTCTATGGGCACATGCGCCGTTGCCAGCTGCTCTTCTGGTTCCCAGCGGGCACAGGCACACCGACCAGCTGGTCTTCCCAGGTGCTGGTGCACCAGAAAATGGCCTGAAAAAAGGCAAAAAAAATGGCCCAGAAAACAGCTTGAAAAACTCCCTGGAAAATGTCCTGGAAAACATCCTGGAAAACATTCTGAAAAACAGCCCAAAACCGGCCCAGAAAATGGCCCCCAAAAAAGGCTGGAAAACAGTCTGAAAAATGGCCCAAAAAACAGTCTGAAAAATGGCCCGGGAAACGGTCTGAAAACATCCTGGAAAATGCCCCCCAAATGGCCCGGAAAACAGCCTGGAAAACATCCTGAAAAACACCCCCAAAATTGCCCAGAAAATGCCCCAAAACATACCCAGAAAACAGCCTGAAAAACACCTCCAAAACATCCTGAAAAATGCCCCCAAAACGGTCCATAAAACTGGTCCATAAAACAGCCCAAAAATGGCCCAGAAAATGGCCCAGAAAACAGCCTGAAAAACACCCCCCCCCCCCCGAAAACGGCCGGGAAAACAGCCTGAAAAACCGTCCGAAAAAAACCCTGAAAAACGGTCGGAAAACAGCCCGGAAAATGGCCTTAAAACAACCTGAAAATTAGCCAAAAAACAGGCATTTGCACACCGGCCAGCTGGTCTTTAGGTTTTCAGCTGTGGCTCGTGCATCCATGCGCATTCCGGCTTGGGCACTCGGTGCTGAAAAGGTTCGCCATCACTGGTGTAGAACGTGGTGCTTTTTGACACCTCCTGTTCTCAGGATGGAAAATTTTCAGACCAGATTGTTCTGACTCAGTCTTCGCGACAACCACACCACTCCCTTTTCTTCCTATTTATTCCACAGCCAGGGAGGGGCCAGTCAGCGTCCATGCTTATTTTGCTTCCTGAGCCAGCTCCTTGTCCTCTGTTGTTCTCCTCTCCTATCTGCTCTGTGCGGTAGGCGCATCTGGAACAGGCTCCCAGCTGTTCCTCCTTGCCTCCAGAAGTTGTGAATGCTCCAATACTGGAAGTTTTCAAGATGTTGGGTAATCATTTGTCTGAAGTGGGGTAGGGTTTCCTGCCTAAGCAGGGGGTTGGACTAGAAGACCTTCAAGGTCCCTTCCAACTCTGTTTTTCTTTTTCAAAGTTTTTTTATTTTTATTCTCATATATATATATAGGTATACATTCACATATTTATAGCTCTTATTTATCTTCATTACTTTTACATATTTATTTTCCATGTAAAAGGTTAAAACATACATTCTGAGTTCTTTTGCTTATCATCCCATACACCTATTTTGTATTATCACCACCCGATCTTTTCTTTTCACTCTCCTTCCCTTCTCCATTTTCTTCCTTTCTCCTTTTCTTTCCCTTTCCTTCTTCCCTTGCCTCTCCCCTACTCCTCTCTTCCTCTTCCCCCTCCTACCCCCTCTCCTTCTCTTTTTATCCCTTCCCTCCTTCCTCTCCTTTCCTCTTTCTTCCTTCTCTCTCCTTTCCTCTCCTTCTCTCTCCCTTTCCTTTTCTGTTGTTGTGGTTTTCTCTTCTCAACTCTTCAACAGGTGTATTTTCAGGACGGTATTCCCCCAACTCTGTTTTTCTAACTCCCAGAATTCCTCAGCCAGCTTCTCTTTCTATCCCTTCCCTCCTTCCCCTCCTTTCCTCTTTCTTCCTTCTCTCTCTCTTTCCTTTTCTGTTGTTGTGGTTATCTCTTCTCAACTCTTCAACTGGTGTATTTTCGGGATGGTATTCCCCCAACTCTGTTTTTCTAACTCCCAGAATTCCTCAGTCATTTCTGCACTGGCTGAAGAATTCTGGGAGTTGAAGTCCACAAGTCACCAAGTTGCCAAGGGTTGGAGAGCCTTTGCTTTAGCGGATCTGAGACAGAGACTTCAAATCTGGATCCTTCCGCTCACTTTTGAGAATTTGTCCAAGTTGGTGCGAGCCGAAATTTGCTCAGCTCCCTGTCACAGAATGTTCTTTTGTATCGATGGTAATGAGACTGTCAGTATGCGTTCACCTAAAGCACCGCTCTCTGTGAATCAGAGGCAATTAAACACCTCCGGGATGAAAAGAAGAAGGGTGAGGAAGGTTAAGTGAGACATCCTCTGAAGTACAGGTGGCAGGAGCCTTCTGAGGAGCCTTGAGGATGCTGGAGGAGCCAAGGGTGGCACCTGTTGACAGGTGGGCACCGTTGGCATCCGGGCTGGTGGGGCAAATCGACCCCATCTGCTCTAATGAGAAAAGGGGGAGTATCCTATTAGTATGGTCTCTTGTGAAGTCATTGCTCAACCTGGTTGTCAGGCCTGCATTTATATTCTTTTTAGAATTTTGGCCTGCCACACTTTCTCTTATTTCATTATGCTGTTTCTTTAGTATAGTCGATGGGAGGGGGGAATAGAAGGAGTAGGATTGTGGAATGTATTGTTTTTCATTCTTTACTAGAAGCCAAGGTCATCCTTTGTCTCCGCACTTTCACATCTGACCGGAAGCAGCTGGGTGGAGATGCAGCGTGGAAGAAGAAGATTGGACCATGTGATGGATTGTGGGTGTGGGGACAAGATCATGAACTTTTAACTGGGTGGGATTCTGATGTAATTTCCAGTATTGAAATTAACACAGATGTGCCTAAGATGTCTGCTTTATTAAATTGGAACTTTAAGGATCGTTTTGCCTTGGACTCTGATTTAATTCTGCATGATACTTGGAACGCTGACACCGGTCCGGCTTTGCTTGATACCAGTCTAAAGAAAAAAGTCCATTTGAGGCACGTTTTCCTTTGGGGAAGATAGGGCGGTCTCTCCAATGAGTTGTATTTCCTCCAGCTTCCATGACGTTAGGGTAGGGTGGCGACCATTCCGTTCTGGTAGGGCTGTTAGCAAGAAGATGGGCCACTCGCTTGCTTAAAACGCATCCTCCCTTTGCTTAAACACGGCTGCCTTTCCTTCCTACGGAGTCTTAGGCACTCAAAGAGCGATTTGCACCCGTTTCCCACAGCAAAGAAAACACGGGGAGCCCCCAAACCCTTTTGACAACTAAAATGAAGATAACACTGCATATATTGGGTTGGTTTTTTTAAAAAAACCTTTGTGCTATGACTAAAAAAAGAAACCTATAGCGTGTTGCACTTATGAAATCGATGAACTGCTAAGGAGAAAAGTCATTTTTTAATTTCTGCATGCAACAAAAACATTTTGAACTCCGGGAAGAAAAAAAAGATGGGTCAAAAAGCTCAATAAATGACAGGGCGGCAAGTGTCGCAACATTGGCGGTTGTGGTGCGTATTTTGAGCGACAGGGAGCCGCAACAGAGGGACGAAAGAGCCACATGCAGCTCCGGAGCCGTGGGTTCTAGGAGAAAATGAGAAACAGGTAAAATGGAAAAAAGAGCCGCAACAGGTTAAAAATACTGAGATTCAGAATAACTTTATTGTCACTTGGAATGTACGCTAATCGGCATGTATTAAAATGAAATGTTGTTGCATACCCAAATAAACTCAATAAATACCAAAATAAACATGGAAGCGGTTCTTCCATGATTGACTTCAAAGTGCAGTCCAAAGTATCCTGCTCTTGAGTCAACGTCTTCCGATTTGAAAGCAACAGAGGTATTTCTCCACTTCCGAACATTCATATATATGTATGAGGACCCGGATTGTTGTTGGGGGCAATATGCTGACTCTGTAAATCGCTTAGAGAGGGCTGAAAGCCCTATGAAGCGGTATATAAGTCTAACTGCTATTGATATATATATATATATATATATATGTATGTATGTATGTATGTATGTATGTATGTATGTATGTATGTATGTATATATGTATATATGTATATATGTATATATGTATATATGTATATATGTATATATGTATATATGTATATATGTATATGTATATATATGTATATATATGTATATATATGTATATATATGTATATATATATGTATATGTAAAGGTTCCCCTCGCACATCTGGGCCACTCGTTCCCGACTCTAGGGGGCAGTGCTCATCTCCGTTTTGAAGCCAAAGAGCCAGCGCTGTCCGAAGACGTCTCCATAGTCATGTGGCTGGCATGACTCAACGCCTTCCCACCAAAGATGGTTCCTATTTTCCTACTTGCATTTTTATGTGCTTTCCAACTGCTAGGTTGGCAGAAGCTGGGACAAGTCACGGGAGATCACTCTGTTACGTGGCGCTGGGGATTCGAACTGCTGAACTGCCGACCTTTCTGATTGACAAGCTCAGCTTCTTAGCCGCTGAGCCACTGGGTCCTGCACACCAAGACAATTAGACACAAGGACAGTTTTTCCCGAACGCCATCCCTCTGTTAAAGAAATAATTCCCTCACCACTGTCAAATTGTTCACTAAGGCTGCATTAGTATTGCTATTAGTCTTCTCATCGTTTCCATCACTCACCTCCTCCCTCTTATGACTGCAGGACTGTAACTTTGTTGCTTGTATCCTTACGATTTATACTGATATTGATTGTTTCCTGATTGCTTATTTGTACCCTATGACTATCATTAAGGGTTGTATCTTATGATTGTTGACGAATGTATCTTGTCTTTTTATGTACACTGAGAGCATCTGCACCAAAGACAAATTCCTTGTATGTCCAATCACACTTGGCGAATAAAGAATTCTATTCTATTCTATTCTACTCTACTCTATTCTACTCCGCTCCACTCCACTCCACTCCACACTCTATTCCTATGATTATTACTAAGTATTATATCTTATGATTCGTGACGAATGGAACTTTTCTTTTTATATACACTGAGAGCTTCTGCACCAAAGACAAATTCTTTGTGTGTCCAATCACGCTTGGCCAATAAATAATCCTATTCTATTCTACTCTACTCTGTTCTGTTCTCTTCTGTTCTGTTCCGTTCCGTTCTGTTCTCCTTCCTTCTTTCCTTATCCTATTCTATTTTATTTTACTCTACTCTATTCTATTGATACTGATTGTTTCCTGATTGCTTATTTCTACTCTATGATTATCATTAAGTGTTGTGCCTTATGTTTCAAGTTTCAAGTTCAAGTTTAATTTTATTTATAGGCTGCCCAATCCTGGAGGACTCCGGGCGGCTTACAGAGAGGGGAAAGAAAAGAAATAAAATAAAATAAAAATAAAATAGACAAATTAAAAAACAACACAGATACATTCATTTCAGTCGGGGCTGGACCTCAACAATGAGGTCAACAGCCCCAGGCCTGCCGGAATAGCCAGGTCTTGACAGCTTTTCTGAAGGCCATGAGAGTGGGTGAGGTTCAGATTTCTGGGGGTAGTTCGTTCCAAAGGGTCCGGGCAGCCACAGAGAAGGCTCTCCTCCGGGGAGCTGCCAGCTGACATTGTCTGGCTGATGGCATCTGAAGGAGGCCCACCCTGTGGGATCTTACCGGCCGTTGGGAGGAGTGTGGCAGTAGGCAGTCTCGCAGGTATGCTGGTCCTAAGCCATGCAGGGCTTTAAAGGTACTAACCAACAGCTTGAATTGCGTCCGGAGACCAATAGGTAGCCAGTGCAGCTCGTGGAGGATAGGTGTGACATGGGTGTACCTAGGTACACCCAATATTGCTCGCGCGGCTGCATTCTGGACTAGTTGCAGTCTCCGAACGCTTTTCAAGGGTAGCCCCATGTAGAGCGCATTGCAGTAATCCAGCCTTGAGGTGACAAGGGCATGAGTGACGGTCTGGAGTGCCTCCCGATCCAAGTAGGGCCGCAATTGATGCACCAGGCAAACCTGGGCAAAGGCTCCCCTGGTCACAGCCGACAGATGGTGTTCCAGTGTCAGCTGTAAATCCAGGAGGACCCCCAAATTGTGTGCCCTCTCTGAGGGGCGTAAGTTTTCAACCCCCAGGATCAAGGATGGACTATCTGGGCTGTCTTTCGGGGGGAACATCCATAGCCATTCAGTCTTGTCGGGATTGAGCACGAGTTTGTTTACCCCCATCCAGATCCTAACAGCCTCCAGGCACCAGCACATCACGTCCACTGCTACACTGAGCTGGCACGGGGCAGAGAGATATAATTGTGTATCATCAGCATACTGATGATACTTAACCACGTGCTATCGAATGATCTCGCCAAGCGGTTTCATGTAGATATTGAATAGGAGGGGGGACAAGACTGAACCCTGCGGCACCCCATATTTAAGGGGCCTAGGGGTCGATCTCTGTCACCCGACCAACACCGATTGCGACCTGTCAGAGAGGTAAGAGGAGAACCACCGTAGAACGGTGCCTCCCACTCCCACCTCCTCTAACCGTCACAGAAGGATACCATGGTCAATGGTATCGAAAGCCGCTGAGAGGTCAAGAAGCACCAGGATAGAGGAATGTCCTCTATTCCTGGCCCACCAGAGATCATCGGTCAGTGCGACCAAAGCGGTTTCTGTGCTGTATCCAGGCCTGAAACCAAAGGAGTCTAGATAATCTGCTTCATTCAAGGTCCGTCGGAGTTGAAGCGCCACCACCTTCTCAACAACCTTTCCCAGAAAAGGAAGGTTGGAGACAGGACGATAGTTCTTAAGAATAGCTGGGTCCAGAGAAGGCTTCTTAAGGAGGGGCCTTACCACCGCTTCCTTAAGTGGCTGTGGGAAAGACCCCTCCTGTAAAGAAGCGTTCGTAATCATCTGGAGCCAGCCTCCTGTTACCTCCCTGCTGGTCGAGACCAGCCAAGAGGGGCACAGGTCCAATAAACAGGTGGAGGCACTCATCTCTCCCATGGCCTTGTCCACTTCCTCAGGGGTGACAAACTTGAACTCATCCCGGAAAATCTGACTAAGACTCTCCCTCGCCATCTCAGCTGGTGCTGCCCAAATGGAGTCCAGGTCCGCCCGAATCTGAGTGATTTTATCCGACAGAAACTGAACAAACTCCTCAGCTCTTACCTGCAGGGGTTCCCCCGCCTCCTCACCTTTTAGGAGGGAGCGGGTCACCCTAAACAGGGCGGCTGGGCGGGATTCTGTGGATGCAATAAGAGTGTAAAAATATGTACATTTTGCCGCCCATATCGCCACTAAATAAGTCCTAATGAAGGCTCTTAATACTGTTCGGTCAGATTCGGAGTTACTGGCCCTCCAGCATCGCTCTAGGAGTCTCTTTTGGTGCTTCATCTCCCGGAGTTCCTTGGTGAACCAAAGTGCCCTCCTGGATCTACTGCTGCGGAGAGGCCGCAAAGGCGCAATCCGATCCAGGGCCTTATGATTCTTGACGAATGTATCTTGCCTTTTTATGTACTCTGAGAGCATATGCACCAAAGGCAAATTCCTTGTGTGTCCAATCACACTTGGCCAATAAAGAATTCTATTCTTTAAAAGAAAAAGAAAAGTGTCACCTATAAAACACTTTACAAAAAAATTTTCCTTATAGGCTTTGGCCATTGTCAGTTTACAGTTCCTATCCCAAAGTTTTTGCCATTTATTGAACAACCCACCCACCCCCCAGCCCTATCACAACAAGCTTCCCCATTTTCTACTTCTTCCCATCAATTGCAGCAAAACCACTACGTGGTTTTCTCTCTTTTTTTGTAAAAAGTTTTTTATTTTTTCTTTCAAATTTATTCTTAGATATACATTCTTATAATTGTTATTTAACACATGTCAATTCATATCATTTTCCCGCCTGTATATTTACATTTTGATATTATCTTATTTCCCCTCCCTCTATTTTAATCATGCGTCATCTGGGTATTTATTTCATGTTTTGTTTCTTTTTCTTTCTATTTATATCTTTTTTCAAGCCACTCATAAAATCGCCCCCCCCATGTCCTTTAGTACACTGATTCCTCCTTGTTCTTTATTCTCAATGTCAACCTGTTCATTTCTGCACAATCTAATATCTTCTTTATTACTTACCATTCCGATGGGATTTTGTCTGCTTTCCACTTTTGTGCAAATAAAATTCTAGCTGCTGTTATTATTTGTACAATCAAATATGAATCTTCTTTACTGTATTTCTCTGGCAGAATACCCAATAAAAATATCTCTGGCTTAAACTCTATGGGTTTATGTATCATTTTCTCTTAACCATGTTTGTATTTTGACCCAATAGCTTTTTTCATCCCTACACTTCCACCACATATGACAATACGTTCCTGGCCATTGGTGACATTTCCAACGTTTAGCTGATTTATCCTTAAACATTTTTGCTCATCTTTCAGGTGTCATGTGCCCCATCTGTAAAACATTTTATATCAATTCTCTTTACATGCTGTCGCCATTGTCAGATGGTTTCCTCTTGAGGGTCTTCCAGATAGAAAATGCTTCCTTCTTCTTCTTCTTCTTCTCCCAGATCTCCGCGCTGAAGAGCCGGTTGAAGAAGGTCTCCATGACCACAGGAGATGGAGTCGCCAGGGCGTTCCTCAAAGCCCAGGCTGCCTTTTTCGGGAGCTATCGAAACGCCCTGAAGATCGAGCCAGTAAGTATGAAGGGCAAATCTCTTAACGTTGACTAGATGTGTTTGTGTGGTGCGTTTCTTCGCAACTCAGTAAAATGTCAGGCATGAGCATCGTCTCTCTGGTAAACCATGTAAAGAAGGATTCTCGGCACAATCGAAGTTCAATTGGATTGTCGTGTCTTCTTCAGCACGTTGTCTGGAAACCTACTGTATTTTTCAGAGTATAAGACACATGGGCGTATAAGATGCACCAAGATTTTGAAGAGGCAAATTAAAAAAAAGTTTTTGCACTCTGATGACGTCCCGAAAATGGCCCGTTTTTCGTGAAAATGCGCCCATTTTTTGTTTAAAAAGGGCATGCATAGCCTTTAGGAGGCTTATAGAGTGCTCCTGGGGGCTGGAGGGGGAATGGCCCATTTTTCGCTCATTTCTATCCTCCCCGGCCCCCAGGAGCACCCTATAAGCCTCCTAAAGGCTATGTATGGCCATTTTGGTGAAGGGAGCAGGGTTTTGGGAGGCCAAAAATGCTGTATTCAGTGTATAAGATGCACCCAGATTTTCAGCCTCTTTTTTGAGGGAAAAAGGTGCATCTTATACTCTGAAAAATATGGTACCTCTTTTTCCGGCAGGTGACTTGCCACCTTGTGGGATGAGGGCAACTCTCAGGTTGCCAATGACACCTCAAATAAGGCTAGTCTCTCATTGTAGGTTTTTTCCCCTTGAAGTGAGTATGGTTATACACCTTGAGTTTGATTGCGGTGGATACCAAGAGGTTGTTATTGTCTCCAACAATTGCCTATTGTTATTGTTTGTTCTTCCTGCTCTGCTGGTTTTCATCCTCTGTTGGCCATCCAGACATGCCCTTGCAAGGTGGCAACCATATTAGGATAGAATAGAGCTGGGCCTTGGAGGTCTTCTAGTCCAGTCCCCTGGAAGAATAGAATAGAATGCAGAGTAGAGTAGAGTAGAGTGGAGTAGAGTAGAGTAGAGTAGCATAGAATAGCATAGAATAGAATAGAATAGTGGAGTGGAGTGGAGTAGAATAGAAGAATAGGAGTAGAATAGAGTAGAATTAGAGTAGAATAGAATAACAGAATATAATAGAATAACAGAAGAGAAATTGGAATAGAAGAAAAGAGAAGAGAAAAGAAAAGAAATCAGAACATAGTAGAATAGAAATAGAAATAGAATAGAATAGAATAGAAGAATGTAGAAACAGAATAGAAATAGGAATGGAGAGTAAAGAATGGAGTGGAATGCTTCTGAATAGAATAGAATAGTTGGAAGGGCCTTGGAGGTCTTCTAGTCCAACCTCCTGTCCAGTCTCTTCTTAAAAGCCTCCAGTGATGGAGCCCCCACAACTTCTGGTGGCAAGCTGTTCCACTGGTTAATTGTCCTCCCTGTTAGGAAGTTTCTCCTTAATTCCAGGTTGCTTCCCTCCTTAATTAGCTTCCATCCATTGTTTTTGTCTTACTTCTCTGATGCTTTGGATAATAATTTGACACCCCCCCTTTTCTTTGTGGCAGCCCCTCATATACTGAAATACTGCTATCATATCCCCCCTAATTCTTCTTTTCTTTAGACTAGCCAAACCCAGATCCTGCAGCATATCGGTATATTTATTAAATAAATTAAAGTAAGAAATAATTGGATCATTGAAGGACTAACCTGCAATTGAAATACAAGTGTGGTTGTGTTTGATCGCTCTTGCCATTGGGAAGAGGACATTTTATGGTGGTTTAATTCAGAGGTGGGATTCAAAAAATTTTACTACCGGTTCTGTGGATGTGGATTGATGGATGTGGCAGGGGAAGGATACTGCAAAATCTGCATTCCCTCCCCACTCCAGGGGAAGGATATTGCAAAAACCCCATTCCCTCCTGATCAGCTGGGACTCGGGAAGCAGAGAATAGATGGGGGCAGGGCCAGCCAGAGGTGGTATTTGCCGGTTCTCTGAACTACTCAAAATTTCCGCTACCAGTTCTCCAGAACTGCTCAGAATCTGCTGAATACCACCTCTGGTTTGATTGTGGGAATGGGAAGGAATTAGAAGGAAGGAAGTTGATTAGGAGTTGGCTCTGTTGTGATGGATGGATGGATGGATGGATGGATGGATGGATGGATGGATGGATGGGTGGGTGGATGGATGGATGGGTGGATGGATGGATGGATGGATGGGCAGGCGTTAAGAAGAGGAGGGCAGTGATGGTGTAAGTAAATTGGAGCCCTGTGCACACATTTGCTCAAATTTCAGAGGTGTTTTTGCTGAGTATTGGCAGCTCACATCCAGTCTCTCCTGGTGACTCGTGTTAATGTCAGGGTTCCAAATAGCATCCAAAAGTAAACCAGAGTCCGAGGCAAAATATTGCTCAAAGTTCCAATTTATTAAGAGAGCCACATTGGCGCATCTGGGAAAACCCGAATCTGAAAGCTTCCCAGTTTTCCCCATCCAGTTGAAAGTCCAAGATCTTGCGCCCACACCCACAAGTCCATCCCATGGTCCAATCTCCCACTGCCATTCTGACAGCTTCTGCCCATCCAGTTCTGGTCAGGTGCAAAGTTGCAAAGACAAAAGATGACCTTGGCTTTCTAGAAAGAATGTTGTTATGGCTACATTGCATCTAACTCTGTAAATCCCCCCTCCCATTTTCCCACCATAGAAAAGGCATAGCAGAATAATAGAAAGTGTGGCAGGCCAGAGATCCAACAGAAAAGATGGCTGCAGTCCTGACACTCCCCTCATCCAACTGGCCTTTGGGGGTCTCTTTCCCAAAGTCTCTGGTGTAGGGTCCCCTGCTTGGGCAGGGGGTTGGATTAGATGACCTACAAGGTCCTTTCCAACTCTTCCAAATCCTTTTCTTTTCTTTTTTGGCCCTTGGGAGTGAAGCCACTCGGTAAATACAACCGTTTGCATATTGTGGCTTCTTTTTTTTTAATTGTAATTTTTTTTTTTTGTTAGCTGTGAAATGCTAAAGGTTAAAAAGATCTTTCAGGCAGCCTTCCACGGAAACAGTCACTTTAATTGCTTAATATTGTGGCATTTTAAATATTTATAGCCGTATCACATGCTGGAGGACAGAGGCAGTGGGCAACTCTAAACTCCCCCACCCCCCACCCCTGGTGGGGAGGGAAAAGGCCCATTGTGCTTGCCTCGAGCACCACCTGGTGGTCAGTCATGGCCCACGATGTGGGATTCGGCAAAGACTGGAGGGGTTTCCCTTGCAGGCAGACCCAGGTGGTTGTTTAGAAGACGGGCAGGATCTGCAATCTTGGAGACGTGGCATGGAGAAGTCTATTGACTGTCCCTGTCAGGCCTTTGTCTAACAAACTCAGATTAAACCATTGGATGTGATCCTGGCTTGTCCAGAAATCCTATATTAAAGTTTTCGCTGTGTTTTCTTCTTGCTGTTAGTTGTGAAATCATGTCTGACCCATTGTGACCCCATGGACCACGTTCCTCCAGGCCTTCCTGTCCTATACCATCCTCCAGAGTCCATTTACGCTCACGCTGACTGCTTCGGTGACTCCATCCAACCATCTTATAGTTGTTTCTTCTTCTTCTTCTTCTTCTTCTTCTTCTTCTTCTTCTTCTTCTTCTTCTTCTTCTTCTTCTTCTTCTTCTTCTTCCTCTTCTTCCTCCTCCTCCTCCTCCTCCTCTTTTCTCCTTCTCCACTATTCCTTCTCCCTCTCCTTCTCTCTTCACATTCTTGATTGTTCTTTTTGTTGTTAGTTGTGAAATTGTGTTTGACCCATCGCGACCCCATGGACCACATTCCTCCAGACCTTCCTATCCTCTCCCATCCTCAGGAGTCCATTTAAGCCCATGCCGACTGTTTCAGTGACTCCATCCAGCCACCTCCTTCTCTGCCATCCCCTTCTTCTTTTGCCCTCCATCTTTCCCAGCATGAGGCTCTTCTCCAGGGAGTCCTTCCTTCTCCTTAGGTGGCCAAAGTCTTTGAGTTTCCTCTTCAGGATCTGGCCTTCTAAACAGCAGCCAGGGTTGATCTCCTCTAGGACTGACTGGTTGGATGGCCTTGCAGTCCAAGGGACTCGCAGGAGTCTTCTCCAGCACCAGCGTCCAAAGGCCTCCATTCTTTGGCGCTCAGCCTTCCTTATGGTCCAACTTTCACAGCCATCCATTGCAACTGGGAAAACCACACCCTTGACTAGATGCACTTTTGTTGGCAGGATCTTCTCCTGGGGAGGATGGTTTCTTTGTCCCTCTTTCCATCCCTCAAAACCATCTCCAACAAACCTTGAGGGTTTGGTCTTCTCCTGTCTAACTAGCTTTTATGTCTTTACCTGCCATCTCCTACCATGATCTTCTCGTCCCCTGGCGACCTGCTGCCCATAATCCTTGATTCAGAAGGGGATACCTTGGTTAGTGGGGAGTTTGGTCTTCATAGAGAAGACTCTGTGTGGCTCTAGGCTAAATGGGAGAGGGGGAACCGATAGGGACCTCCAGCTCTGAGATAATGGCTTGCATTCTGACCCAGCCTTAGCAGAAGCAAGAAATGGACTCCTTGTCCCAATGCCCCCCCCCCTTTATTTATCTCCTGTGAGTTAATGGCATTCGCCCACCAAAAAGTCCAGGCAATGATCCTTCAAACTGCAATAACAGACCTTATCAGTTCCTTGCAACAGCTGATGCGCGAAATGCAATGAGCAAAATCTTCAGAAATACGAACTGTTGGGTTTTTAAAAAAATTTTTTATTGAATGCAAATTAAAACATTGGACACTGTGTAACCGTCCTGGCAAAGTCTTTGCCATACATACTAGAATATAAAGTTATGCATTCTAACCCCCCAGGGCTTAATTACATTTGGTCTATTCAGTATGTACAAATATAAAAATACCGCAATTCCAACCATGTTGCTTTGTTTTCATCTTATACCTTTTCACTGTTACAGTTTCATACACAATTCTAATCTCCATTCTGTAAATCTTAGTCATTGCTTATTTTGGGTCTTTGTTCCAACTATGGATAAAATTTGCCCCAGAGAAAGACGAACTGTTGTCTCCTACAACCACCAATCCCCATTCCTTTTTATTCCCCAGCCAGGGAGGGGCCATTCGGCATCCACGTGTGCTTTGCTTCCCAGGTCGGCTCCTTCTCCTCCGTTGTTCACCTCTCCTAACAGCGCTGTGCATGCATGCGTCTGGAACAGGCCCCAGCTGTTCCTCCTCCTCCTCACTTATCTCAGCCTCCAAAGGCAGCTGCCTCTCTAGTGGCTGGGAAACGTCGGACAGCCCTGGCTCTATCTCTGCCTCCAACATAGAGCCCTCATCCGAGCCTTCCCCAGGCTCCAGAACTGGCCCAAGTTCCTCCCCAACCTTCTCATTGTCCGAGTCTGGCACCAGCTCCGCTGGCAGCTGGCGGGCCACAACAGCTAGCAAGATGTTCTGAAGGACACAATGTTTCTCAAAAAAACCAACAACAGCCTGTTCTCTGCCTAACATGGTTTCCCAGTGCTTCAGTTCCCACGTGGGGGTAGGTGAGATCTGGCTACCTTCGTCCATCATCCTGTAATGCACGAGGTTTGATTATTGCAAGAGGCTCCTTGGAAGTCTGTGTTAGACGTTCAGGGCCTTGGTTGCTGTTTAACAACACAACCGTGTTCCCAGCTTTTATCCCCGGGGCTAATTTGACTTTAAAATGACTGTTATAATTCTTTAATCCTCGCGATTTTATACCTCTCTCTCCACAGGATCCCACTTTGGCTGTTATAGTCAGTGAATTTTAACATCTGTGCCATTTTTACTGCGTGTGTCGGATGGCACACAGCTCCAAGGAAGGCACTTTCTGCTGGGAGGGCTCCCCAGTTGACCTACGGCGAAGAGCCTGCTCAGTCCTTCGCATAAGGGCAACCTTTCCATGTGCTTTTAGTTTCATTTCTGTAATTATTATAGAAGGCAGACATTGCCTAATAATCCTCAATATTCATCTTCCTCCTCCATCATCATCTTCATCTTCTCCTTCTCTATCTTCTCCTTTTCTTTCTCCATATCAGCTTCTGCTACTCTTTTCCTTCACCTTATCTTCTCCTTTCTCCTCTTTCTCTTCCTCGTCCTCCATTTTCTTCTCTATCTTCTACTTTTCCTTCTCCATATCCATCTTCTCCTTCTCTTTTCCTTCACCTTATCTTCTTTCTCCTCTTTCTCCTCCTCCTCCTTCATTTTCTTCTCTTCTTCTTTTCCTTCTCCATATCCATTTTCTCCTTCTCTTTTCCTTCACCTTATCTTCTTTCTCCACTTTCTCTTCCTCCTCCGCCTCCTCCTCCATTTTCTTCTCTATCTTCTTCTTTTCCTTCTCTATATCATCTTCTCCTTTTCTTTTCGAGAAGGTAAAGTGAAGAAAAAGATAAGGATAAGATGAATATGGAAAAGGAAAAGAAGAAGATGGAGAAGAAAATGGAGGAAGAAGAAGTGAAAGAGGATAAGATAAGGTGAAGGAAAAGAGAAGGCTCGGACGAGGGTTCTTTGTTGGAGGCAGAGAGGGGGCCGAGGCCATCTGGCAGTTCTCAGCTGCCTTCGGAGGTAGACAGCAGTGAGGCAGAGGAACAGCTGGAGCCTGTTCCCAGTGTGCGCATGCGCAGAGCTGCCAGAAGAAAAGAACAGCTCAGAAATCAGGGTCGACTTGGGAGTAAAGTCATAGGTGGAAGGTGATTGGCCCCTCCCAGAGGAAACAAAAGAGGAGCAAAGGGGAATGGTCTTTTTCAGGAAACAATCCGTTCAGTCATTAGATTTGTTTCAGGAGTGTGAAGATCTGTCCGTGAATCTCGGAGACTCTGTGCCCAGCCTTTCCTTGCACAGCCCCTCATATGGAAAATATTTACATGGCAGCTTTCCAAGCTAGATAAGGTCTGTGGTCATAAATACTCCTTTGAAAGACTGTTTGCCAGGCCTTGGCTGAAGGTGAATGAGAGGAATTCACATTCATTTAAGAAAAGGAGTTTTGTCAGGACCAGGACTCTGCCTCCTGCTTTTTGGGGAAGTCTAGCTCCGAACACCCCCTCCCCATTTTCCCACAGCAGAAAATGTGGTAGGCCTGAAGGCCCATCTGACTTTTCAGAGAAGATTTTATTCTTTCAAAAATGTTCCTTCACTTCTGCTGAAGGGATTTTACCTGAAACGTATAGTAAAGAGAACACATACTTAATTAGCCGCAGCTAGAATTGTATTTGCACAACATTGGAAAAGTGAAGAGATTCCTACAGATGAGAAGGTGATTAGGAAGATATTAGAATATGCAGAAATGGACAGATGAACGCTGGCGGTTAAGGAGAAAGAACAAACTGATTATTATAGGATATGGGAGCTATTTTATCAATGGTTAGGGAATAAAAACGGAAGTTGGAAATAAAAGAAGGTTAAAATGTTCCTTCAGCTCTGGAGGGCTCTTGGACAACTGAGGCAGGCCATTGGTTGAACTCAAGGAGTCTCAACAGACTGGAAGGGACTGGATTTAAGGGGCTGGAAGCTCAAATACATGGTTACAGGAATTCATCTAGTTGAATGAACACGGTGGCTCGGTAGCTAAGACGCTGAGCTTGTTGATCAGAAAGGCTGGCAGTTCGAATCCCTAGCGCCACGTAATGGAGTGAGTTCCCATGACTTGTCCCAGCTTTCTGCCAACCGAGCAGTTCAAAAGCACGTAAAAAAATGCAAGTAGAAAAATAGGAACCACCTTTGGTGGGAAGGGAACAGCGTTCGGCATTGAGTCATGCCGGCCACATGACCACGGAGACATCTTCGGACAGCGCTGGCTCTTGGGCTTTGAAACTGAGATGAGCATTGCCTCCTGGAGCCGGGAACGACTAGCTCGCATGTGCAGGGGAACCTTTGCCTCAGTTGAATGAAAAGAAAGACTAAAGGTGGGCACGATCGCTGTCTTCCAATATTTGAGGGGCTGCCACAAAGAAGAGGGGATCCACCTGTTCTCCAAAGCATCAGGACAAGAAGCAACGGATGGAAACGCATCAAGGAAAAGCAACTGTAGAACTCAAGAGAAATTTCCCGACAGTTAGAACAATTCATCAGTGGAACAACCTGCCTCCAGAAGTTGTGAGTGCTTCATCACTGGAGGTTTTTAAAGGGCCGGAAGTGGCCCGCAAAGCCCTCTCTCCAGGCACACCAGCCGTCGCCCATTGCCCTTCTGGGTTTTGGTGCCAGCTGCTCTTCCCATACATGGGAGTGCTGCAAACCGGAAGAGCAGCTCTGAAGCTGAACTCCCAGTTCCTGGTACGTCTTCATGCGTGCATGCGTGCCAGAACCCAGAAGCCCAGGTGACCGGCCTGCATGCGCATGCTGGAATCTGGAGGCTCAGCTTCCTGGCGCATACCTGCACGCCAGGGAGCTGCTCTTCCAGTTTCCGGTGTTCCCTCTCTCTCTTCCATGCATGCTCCCGTTTTGGCACTTGGTGCTGAAAAGGTTCATCCACACTGGTTGGACAGACAGACAGACAGACAGACAGACAGATAGGATTTCCTGCTTGAGTGGGAGTTGGACTAGAAGACCATCCATTCTGTTATTTTCTTAAGGCTCGTGAAACAAGCTGCACAACTCCTTTTCCCCAACTTCGGTTGGGACTCCGGCTTCGCCGTGCCGTAATTGTCATCCCATCGCAGGCAGAGGTGGCGGGAAGGATGCGCCAAGCTGCCTAATGATAGGGGACACCTTCAACTGGGGAAGGGCTGGGGCAGGTGGCAAACCTCCCCCATTGACAGGTTGGTGGAATCGTGCTTCTTAAAGGAGCTGCGTTCATCTGAGCTGGAGAAGGTGGGTGGAGAAACGCTAATTGAATTGCTTTCCCTTCCCCAACGATCTGGCTGGATCTTGCAGGGAGTGAAATATGCATTTTGCAAATTGGAGCTGCGCTGCTCTCTACTTAAAATAAAGCGCCTCTGTCGGGTGCAGCAGCCGCGAGATTTATGCAGGGAGCAATTGGAGAGCTGCTTCAAATTCCAGGCAGCGCTGGAATTTCCTGGAGTCACCTGAAGGTGCATTATGAAGTAAATGCTTTTTATGATAATTGGATCCTCCATTGCTGTCTTCGCTCCATATTATTATCGCTATTGTTGTTGTTATTATGTGCAAGACAATTAGCACATCACAGAGGCTTCACCTGGTCTCCTTTTTGCATATCTCCAACACTGGTGTGTGTTTGTTTGTTTCTCTGCTTTAAACTTCGTTATCAGCTGTGCAGATTTTGTATTTAAATGGCCCTGTTAGTTGGGGAATATTTATATCTATATCTACATCTACATCTATCTATAGATATCTATATGCATATATCTACATCATCTATCTATAGATCTATATCTATAGATAGGGATGGATGGATGGATGGATGGATAGATATGTAGGTAGGTAGATAGGTAGATAGATATGGTAGTTGATGCATGGATGGATTGATAGATAGACAGATGGATGGATAGACAGACAGACAGATAGATATGGTATTTGATGGATGGATGAAGAGAGAGAAAGAGAGAGAGAGAGAGATGTTAGTGGATGGATGCATGCATAGGCGGATGGATGGATGGACAGACAGACAGATAGATATGATAGTTGATGGATGGATAGACAGACAGATATGGTAGTGGGTGGATGGATGGATGAATGGATGGATGGATGGATAGATAGATAGATAGATAGATAGATAGATAGATAGATAGATAGATATGGTAGTTGATGCATGGATAGATGAACGGATGGATAGACAGAGACAGACAGACAGACAGATAGATAAATAGATATGGTATTTGATGGTTGGATGAAGAGAGAGAGAGAGAGGTTAGTGGATGGATGCATAGGTGGATGGATGGATGGACAGACAGAAAGACAGAAAGATAGATATGATAGTTGATGGATGGATGGATAGACAAACAGACAGATAGATATGGTAGTGGGTGGGTGGGTGGATGGATGGATGGGTAGACAGACAGACAGACAGATAGATATGGTAGTGGGTGGATGGATGCATGGATGGATAGACGGATGGATGGATAGACAGACGGAGACAGACAGACAGACAGACAGACAGATAGATAAATAGATATGGTATTTGATGGATGGATGAAGAGGCAGAGAGAGAGAGAGAGAGATGTTAGTGGATCGATGGATGCATAGGTGGATGGATGGACAGACAGACAGACAGACAGATATGATAGTGGGTGGGTGGACGGACAGACAGACAGACAGACAGACAGACATGGTAGTGGGTGGATGGATGGGTGGGTGGGTGGGTGGGTGGATAGTTAGCGATTCTCCAACTAAAAGGACCATTTTAATACAAAATCCACACAGCTGATAACATATGGATTTTCTTTCCACTGATGGCTTAGAGCAAGAATTCTTCACTGGAAAAGTTGTTGTGTGAAAATCCAGTAAAATGAAGGAAAGAAAGGGGTGCCAAAAAAAAAAAGTTTTGAAAAGGAAGTCTTGTACTTTTGGAGATGACAAGTCTAAAAAAAAAAATACGGATAAATCATGGATGCGGTTTGAAGTGGGTTTATTTCCTGCAAACAACAGAAGGGACAGAAGCTGACACACACATACACAGCCTCCTTAAAGCTTCCTTGTCACATGGCTTCAACATTTCGGCATGGCTGCTACTGAGATACGGAGGAGAAGAAATCAGAAGCAGTCAAGACGGCTCCTTGCTTTATGCAGGCAAGACTAGAGGGGTGGACAAAAACCCCACCTCACCCAAGGGCAAGGGTCAGCAACCTTAAACACTCAAAGAACCACAAAGGTCCTAACTGGAAGCCCTCTGTTCAATTCTGCAGCTGACCGGAAGTTCAGTTCCCCCACCATAGAGTCTCCCCCTAGCATAGCATCCTTTTTCCTCTGCTGACCAGAGGTTTGGTTCCCCCACCATAGAGTCTCCTCCTAGCACGGCATCCTTTTTCCTCTGCTGACCAGAGGTTTGGTTCCCCCACCATAGAGTCTCCTCCTAGCACGGCATCCTTTTTCCTCTGCTGACCGGAAGTCCGGTTCCCCCACCGTAGAGTCTCCTCCTAGCATGGCATCCTTTTTCCTCTGCTGACCAGAAGTTCGGTTCCCCCACCATAGAGTCTCCATCTAGCACAGCATCCTTTTTTCTCTGCTGACCAGAAGTCCGGTTCTCCCATCATAGAGTCTCCTCCTAGCACAGCATCCTTTTTCCTCTGCTGACCAGAAGTTCAGTTCCCCCACCATAGAGTCTCCTCCTAGCACGGCATCCTTTTTCTTCTGCTGACCAGAAATTTGGTTCCCCCATCATAGAGTCTCCTCCTAGCATGGCATCCTTTTTTCTCTACCTGTCCTAAAGCCCTATCAATTGTGGAGCCAACCGGAGACAGGGAGCCACAGCAGAGGGATGAAAGAGCCACAGGTTGCTGACCCCTGCCCTAGGGAGCTCCCCTTCATTCTTCCATAAAGTGGGGTGGCTATATCAATTCTCTTCCACTATTATCAAGTTGACATAAAAAAGAGAGAAAAGGGAGGAGAATGCCATGCATACCTTTGGCCAGAGTCAGGTCTCCTATTTCTACAGCTAGCATGTGAAATGCACACGTTCATAGCCTGCCGCAGCACCTTGTTGGTGGATGTGACACAGACAAAAGGGAGGGGATACAGGGGTAAGGTTCAGACACCATAAAGCAGTAATCAGTTTTGGCTCTGCAGAAGAACATGCCAAAATGTTGATCCTAATAAATGAATGGATTTCTTTTTAACCTTGTCTCGAGGCTCGTAAATTAATTAGGTCATCTTTTGGAAACTTCACAGTAGTCATGTAACTGGGGGATCAAAAGACAGAAGCTCACTTTAACAATCTCCTGCTGGAACATGGTTGAACTAGATTACCTCCAGGTCCCTTCCAGCCCTAGGTTATCCTCTGAAGCTGCGTCGATTGCCAGGCTTGTAATCCTGCCTTCCTCTCCTTTTCCCCTCCCTCCCTCCCTTTCTTTCTCTTTCTTTCTCCCCCCCCCCTCTCTCCTTCTTTCTTTCTCAGCAAGGGAAGCCTGCTGGGAGCAAAAACAGAGCACCTCCACCCCCCAATTTTGACTGTGTAATGTGCAATCATCAGAACTTTCTTTAAAAAAAACCTTTTTTAAGTATTTTTTTAGTACCGGTTTGGGTGAACTGGCCCGAACTGTTAGCATTTCACCCCTGGTTTCTGACAAGCTTCAGCTGTACAAATCGGGGAAGGCAAGAAAGATTCTGTGGGGGAAAAACCTGAATATCCTCTGGTAGGATAGGTCATATAATGAGTCCTGTTAGGTCATGAGCTCTTCTTCTGTTAGTCCACCAGCTCTCTGCTCTGTCATTATTGATTAAGCTGCTCTAAGTAGAAGAAGACGCAGATCTCTACAAGATACTTTTGAAGGAATTATTAGGTAGACTGTATAGTCTTCCTCTTGCTCATTGTCCCCATTCTAGGATTCTTCACAATGGATAGGTGATGTCTTCTGATCAGAACATTTTATTCAGTTTCTGTAGAGAAAATGACAGGTTCCTTCAACCTTAGCCTTCTTCTTTCTATGACTTTACTCACTATAAAGAGGCAGGTAGCGTTCTCTAAGTCATAATTCCTTGGCAAATCTAGACAGCATCCTAAAAAGCAGAGACATCACCCTGCCAACAAAAGGGCGTCTAGTCAAGACTGTGGTTTTCCCATTTGCAATGGATGGCTGTGAAGTTTGGACCACAAGGAAGGCTGAGCACCAAAGAATGGAGGCCTTTGAACTCTGGTGCTGGAGAAGATTCCTGCATTGAGTCCCTTGGACTGCAAGGCCATCCAACCGGTCAGTCCTAGAGGAGATCAACCCTGACTGCTCTCTAGAAGGCCAGATCCTGAAGAGGAAACTCAAAGACTTTGGCCACCTGATGAGAAGGAAGGACTCCCTGGAGAAGAGCCTCATGCTGGGAACGATGGAGGGCAAAAGAAGAAAGGGATGACAGAGAAGGAGGTGGCTGGATGGAGTCACCGAAGCAGCCGGTGTGAGCTTAAATAGACTCCAGGGGGTGGTATAGGACATGAAGGCCTGAAGGAACTTTGTCCATGGGGTTGTGATGGATCAGACACAACTTCGCAGCTAACAACTACAACTAGTCATAATTCTGAAACCAGGGTTCCTCTCCTTGAGAAAAGGGTGTGCCTTCGGCATTTAGTTATGCCAGCCACATGACCACGGAGACGTCTTTGGACAGCGCTGGCTCTTTGGCTTTGAAACGGGGACGAGCACCGCCCCCTAGAGTCGGGAACGACTAGCACATATGTCCGAGGGGAACCTTTACCTTTACCTAATAAACAAGCCCTAGGAATGACATGGGTTTGGAAGAAGAACTTCAGAAGATCTTTTTCCAAACGGGGAAAAGAGAAGAGCTTATAAATCCACAGCAGGCATCTCTGATGGCTTCAGGCTTCCAGCCTGACAAGGTGCCAGCCCTCAGTGTCATTCTTTTTTTAGAGGATTAAGTGTAAGAAAGAGTTCGGCCATCAACGATTCCGGTCTCCATGGAGCTAACTGTCCTTCTTTCCCTCCGTCTGAATTAAACTAATGCCGTGTCGCCTAGATTCTTGCATAAGTGTTAACAAGTTCACCTCCCCTGCAGTGCTGAAACTATTTTCGTAGCTTTGTTGCAGAGGTGTTAGAAGGGAAGGAGGAGGGGGGGAGACTGGAGCTGTCCTTGCGGTCACCAATTACTCTTTTCTTCCCTGGAAAACAAAGGGGAAAAGTTGAAATTTTGCTTTCTGTTTACCAAGTTCTCGCTGCTTTTTGTGTCTGACGTCTACGCCGCTTTCATGGAGCTTGCTGTGTGGACGCTTCGGCTGAATCCTGAGAGCTCCGAATAAATGAAGTTGTCGCTGGGGTAGAGAGGCTCTCAAAACGGGCAAAGGGGACACCTACCAGGACATTAATGAGCGCCTTCAGATGGTCTTGATTGACCTGGCAACCCTAAACAGATGAGGTCAATAGTTTGGGAGAACACACCCGAAATTCTAAGAGGGTTAGTTAGAGTAGAAAACTGAGAAAGTATGAGAAAGATGGAAGAAAGTAAAACACTTCTAGATTGTTGGCAAGAAAATTAGATGGTGAAGAAGGAGGAGAAGGGGGGGAGAAGAGGAAGAAGAAGGAGAAGAAGGGGGAGGAGGAGAAGGAGATGAAGAAGTAGTTGAAGATTCTATTCTTTCTTCTCCTCCTCCTCTTTCTTTTCTTCTCATTCTTCTCCTCCTCTTCCTCCTCCTCCTCCAGCTACTCCTCCTTCCTTCTTCAACATAATCTCTTCTTCCCCTCCTCCTCCTCCTCCTCCTCCTCCTCCTCCTCCTCCTTCTCTGTGTTTTTGCTGGATCTCCAAGGCCACTTTCCCATATCGTATCAAGATTGCTCATTCCCCCGGAAGGCAGGAGCAATCCTTTGCACAATTCTGCTTCTGATCATCTTGTGCCCGGAAGCGGTGGGGTTAAACTTACCCAAGAGGTGAGGTGCGTGGCCAGGTAGACAGGTGTTAGCTTGCAAAGCTTCCCAGCCATGCCAGCCAGTCAGTCATGGAGGAGAGCCGGATCAGCGGCTGTTGGGGAGTCAGGATTACAGAGATTAATGATGACCTGCGATAAGCTACAGCTGATGCCAAGCCCTTCCCCCCCCCTTTACACCTAATTAGCCTCATTAATGAGTCTCCTGCTCTCCACGGAGAGGGGCATCCTCCCCGGAATCGCAGGCAGAGATGCTTCTCCCAGGTAGACGTATGCTGAGCCCCCTTCATTATGGATCTCATCTGACTCTCAGTCAGGTGAAGATGGCAAGGGAGCTTAACCAGAATTGTGGCTGTTCACTGTGGCTCTTATGAACCGAAACTATTAACCCTTTGCTGGAAGAAATTTCCCGAGTTTGTTCCCAGCTGGGACACACCACAGATGCTGAAAAGAAATGGATGCAGATGTTGTGGCCCGCCAGCTGCCAGTGGAGCTGGCGGAAGACTTGTACAATGGGGTGGTTGGGGAGGAACTTAGGACCAGTTCTGGGGCCTGGGAAAGGCTCTGATGGATGCTCTGGGTCAGACGCACAGATAGATCCAGGGCCAACCACCATTTCCCAGCCACCGGAGAGGCAGCTGCCTTTGGAGGGTGAGATGAGGGAGGAGGAGGAACAGCTGGGGCCTACTCCAGAAGCAGGTATGCTCAGAGCAGTTAGGAGAGGAGAACAATGGAGAACAAGGAGTTGACTCAGGAAGCAAGGCACACATGGACACTGAATGTCCCCTCCCTGGCTGGGGAATAAAAAGAAGGACAGGGGAGTGGTTGTCATAGGAGACAACAGTTCGTATTTCTGAAGACTTTGCTCATCGCATTTCATGCCACAGAGACTTAAATTGCAGCCTTTGGGGGGGGGAACGACTTGCAATTATCACAAGGAAATGATAAGGTCTGTTACAGCAGTTATTGCCTGGACTTTTCAGTGGGTGAATGTCATTAATTCACAGGAGATAAATAAAGAGGGGTTTTTGTGTGTGACAAGGAGTCTGTTTCTTGCTTCTGCTAAGTCTGGGTCAGAACAGCAGAAGCCAGCTGCCAGAAAGTGGAATTCTTTTAATGCAGGAAGGCAAAAAGCAAAAATTGACACTGCTCCAGCGTTCCTGGCTTGCAAGCAGTTTTGGGAGTGTGAATCTTGGCCTTTTAATTCCCCTTTGAAGCTCCCAAAATTTGATGGGGTCTGTGGTCATAACTTCACCTTTGAAAGGCTATTTACCAGGCCTTGCTGAATGTGAATGAGAGGAATTAACATTCATTTAATAAAAAGGGGGTAGGAAGAAGGAGTTTCGGTTTACCTTGGAGAGTTTATTTTTTAGCCTGATTCCCCTTATCTTAATGGCTCTACTTAAGTGTTTCTGTTACTTTTGTAACAGCCATTTGCAGGGCTGCTCTGAGTTTTCCTTTCAGCTGGTGCTTCTTTCTTAAAGCGGGAAGGGCTGGCTTGAGTCTCTTGGCACTGTTTTCAGAGGTTTCCAGTGCTGTCTTTTTGGGGTATACTTCCCACACCTTAAAATTCCCCGGGATGTTTTTTTAAGTGAGATTGTAAGGTAGAGAGAATCCTGGGTTTTCTTGGAAGAGCATTAAAGCGTCTGCACTGAACTTCGTGGCATTATCAGGTGGTGCTCCTTCTGAGAATTTCAGGCCAAGCATCTATTCTTTTCTTTTTCCAGTACAGCTAGTCCTCAACATACGATCACAACGGAGGCCAGCATCGATGCTGCTACAAGAGACATTTGTGAAGTGATTTTTGCCCCATTTTACGACTTTGCTTGCCACTTTTGTTAAGTTGTTCAATTAGTAACACGGTGGAACAGTGAATCTGGCTTCCAATCATGGGGGTCAAATTATTCTCCAAAGCAGCAGAGGGCAGGACAAGAAACAATGGATAAAAACTAATCAAAGAGAGAAGCAACCTGGAATTAAGGAGAAACTTCCTAACAGGAAGGACAATTAACCAGTGGAACAGCTTGCCACCAGAAGTTGTGGGTGCTCCATCACTGGAGGCTTTTAAGAAGAGACTGGACAGTCGCTTGTGGTTCTCCTGCTTGAGCAGGGGGCTGGACTAGAAGACCTCCAAGGTCCCTTCCAACTATTCTCTTCTATTCCATTTCATTCCCATTCCATTCTATTCTATTTTTCATTCCAATATTCTATTCCATTCCGTTCCATCCTATCCTTCCGTTCCATTCCATTCCATTCTATTCTATTCTATTCTATTTTTCATTCCAATATTATATTATATTATATTCCATTCTGTCCTATCCTATGCTTCTATTCTATTCTATTCCATTCCATTCTATTCTATTCTATTCTTCATTCCAATATTCTATTCCATTCCATTCTATTCCGTCCTATCCAGTTCTGTTCTATTCCATTCCATTCCATTCTACTCTATTTTATTCTTCATTCCAATATTATATTATATTATATTCCATTCTGTCCTATCCTATGCTTCTATTCTATTCCATTCCATTCCATCCTATCCTTCTGTTCTAGTCCAGTCCAGTCCAGCCTAGTCTAGTCTAGTCTGTTTTCTATTCATTACTACAATCTCTTCTTTTCCTCCTCCAAAAGATGCCACGTTCCGGGCATGGCTTCTGAGACTGGTGCATGCTTTTTTGCCTGTGTTTGCTCAACAAAACGGTGGCACAGGGGAGGTGTAACGAGAAGAGCAGCTCTTCCCGGGCGTGCTTACAACACAACACACACTGACTCACACAAGGGCCGGAGATCCAGACCTGGCCTTGCAGCGGGCCAGGCGCCGGTCTGCTGGGGAAACGGATGGCACGACGAGATCCGTGCGGGTTGTGTGTCTATAAATCTAAGACGGGAGAAGATGGTGGTGCCCACGAAGGGTTTCCCAGAGCCAGGGGACCTTCCTCTATGCCTTTTGGCCTCCCGGCTAGTGGCCCATCTGCTCTCTGTCAGAAGGCACGAAGAGTGCGCTTGGACCGCTGCCCCAGACGTGTGGTGCTGAGCCGGTCATGTGCTTGTCTCCACGACAACTCAAGCTGTGTGTAAACCGGCCTGCTCTCCGCCAGATGCTTCCCGGTATCACGTGCTCTAATTAGACGATCACTTCTCCTCTCCTTCCCCCTCCTGGGGGGATGAAAGGCATCGGGGTGGCTCTTCGCCTGTGACTGAGCGGCGAAAGGAAGCCGCAGCGCGGATGGGTGGCGGGCCGCTCGTGTGGCTCCTCACGGGATTAGCACCCTTGCGGGGAATCTCCCTGGTGGGGGGAAGGATGGCAGGCCCTGCAAAACATGCAGAGGCTACTGGAGATGCATGCGGGGCTGAGCTCTTGAAGAGCGGCAGGAGTCGTCTGGAGGGTGGAGGTTTTTTGTGGGGTGGGGTGGGGGTTGCCCTGCTTTGGAGAGAGGTGGAAAACGATGAGCAGTGGAGAGTCTCTGAATTTGGAAAGGAAATAAACTTGCTTGACAGAGGCGTGGGGGCGCAGTGGTTGGAATGCAGCATTGCAGGGTAATTCTGCTGATGGCAGTTTGGCAGTTCGATCCTGAACAACTCAAGATTGACTTAGCCTTCCGTCCTTCTGAGGTGGGTCAAATGAGGACCCGGATTGTTGGGGGCAAGAGGCCGACTCTGTAAACCACTTAGAGAGGGCTGTGAAGCGATATATGTATAATTGCTAGTGCTGTCTGTCTCTCTGTCTGTCTTATCATTATCTATCTCTCTAACTCTATATCTATCTATCTATCTATCTATCTATCTATCTATCTATCTATCTATCTATCATTATCTATCTCTCTAACTTTCTATATCTATCTCTATCTATCATCTATTTCTCTGTCTATATCTATCATCTATCTATCTATCATTATCTTTATCTATCATCTATCTATCTATCTATCTATCTATCTATCTATCTATCTATCTATCTATATCATTACCTATCTCTCTGTCTCTCTATATCTATCATCTATCTATCTACCTATCTATCTATCATTATCTATCCCTCTATTTCTCTCTCTCTCTCTCTCTCTCTCTCTCTCTCTCTCTCTCTCTATCTATCTATCATCTATCTAACTCTAACTCTCTATATCTATATCTAACATTATCTAGCTATATCTATCATCTATCTATCATTATTTATTTCTCTATATCTATCTATCTATCATTATCTATCTCTCTAACTCTCTATATCTATTATCTATCGCTCTCTGTCTGTCTGTCTGTCTGTCTATCTATCTATCTATCTATCTATCTATCTATCTATCTATCTATCTACCTATCTATCATTATCTCTCTGTCTCTCTATATCTATCATCTATCTATCTACCATTATCTATCTACCGATCTATCTATATCTATCATTATCTATCTCTCTGTCTCTCTATATCTATCATCTATCTATCTACCGATCTATCTATCATTATCTATCTCTCTATTTCTATATCTATCATCTATCTATCCATCATTATCTATCTATCTATCTATCTATCTATCTATCTATCTATCTATCTATCTATCTATCATCTATCTATCTATCATCATCTGCCACAGTAGCGCAGTGGTTAGAATGCAGTATTGCAGGCTAATTTACTGACTGCTGACTGCCAGCAGTTCGGCAGTTTGATCCTGACTGTCTCAAGGTTGACTCAGCCTTCCATCCTTCCAAAGTCAATCAAATGAGGACACAGATTGTTGGCAACAAGATGCTGACTTTGTAAACCACTTAGAGAGAGCTGCAAAGCACTGTGAACAGTATATAAGCCTGAGTTCTCTCTCTCTCTCCCTCTCTCTTTCCACCTACCTACCTACCTACCTACCTACCTACTTACTTACCTTCTCTATATTTATCTAAGAGCTATGCTGGTGCAGTGGTTAAAGTGCAGTATTGCAGGCTAATTCAGCTCACTGCCCACTGCCAGCAGTTCAGCAGTTCAATTCTCAACGGCTCAAGGTTGACTCGGCCTTCCGGGGTTGGTAAAATGAGGACCCAGATTGTTGGTGGCACTCTGACTGCATGGTGGGGAATGGAAGGATTTATATTCTTTGCAGACAGCTGGTCCTTGTCATCCTTTTAGAGAGTCTTTGAGGCCACTTGGAAGTTTATCTGTGTCCTCAGAGTCACCTGAATGGTGCAAATGGTTGTGGAGCTGCCTTGGAAGTGTTGAAAGATCTAACAATCTTCAACACAGTCCTTTCAACAGTTCCAAAAAGGCTCCACACCCATTTGCCTTACTCAGATACTCCTGAGGACACAGAGAAACCGCCAAGTGGCCTCAATGACTCTCTAAAAGGATGCAAATGACCAGCTGGTCTTTGCATCCTTTAGAAGGTCATTGAGGCCACTTGGAGGTTTTTCTATGTCCTCAGGGTCACCTGAGTGCTGCAATGGGTGTCTTGGAACTATTAAAGTGGCCTCAACAACCCTCTAAAAGGATGCAAAGGACCAGCTGTCTACAAGGAATATAAATCCTTCCATTCTGCACCACCATCTTGTCAGAGCTGAAGAAGCTTCTTGGATGAGAAGCAAAACATCTTCAAAAGGCAAAAAACAAGAAAGTCCAGTTGTCTCCTGAAAAAGCCACCTTTGGGACAACCATGACCTGGATGACTGAGAAGCTTCATAGATATTGGTGCCAAAGCTCTGGATTATTATTATTATTTAATTAAATTTACTTGCTGGTTTTCTTCCCCCCCCCTCCCCCGGGAGTATGTCCATGAAGAAAATCTACTCTGGATTGTGAGTTGAAGGTATTCCCCACAAGTGCCCACGGAGCTCTCTTCTTGCAACTGCTAAGAGTTGGAAGACCATGGAGATCCTCAGTCCTCCAGGTCATGGTTGTCCCAAAGGTGTTTTTGGACTTCCTTGGTTTTTCTTTGAAAACGTTTTGCTTCTCATCCAGGAAGCTGAAGGAGCTTCTTGGATAAACGTCTTCTAAGAAAGACACGTTAAGAGTTGAGTTTGGGATTCCTATGTCCTTCATTGGGGAAGCTTGGCTCCACAGCACGTTCATTGGGATGGGGGGGGGAATATAGGTTTCCACCATCAATGTGTCCTCCCTCAAGAGACCCAGCCAAGACATCCATTCAACTGTAGTGTGCAGCGGCAGCTAAAATAGCCAACACAATCCTAAATTGCATTAACAGAGGGATACAATCAAGATCAAGGGAGGTACTAATACCACTTTATAAAGCCTTAGTAAGGCCACACCTATAATACTACATCCAGTTTTGGTCACCACACTATAACAAGATGTTGAAACTCTAGAAAGAGTGCAGAGAAAAGCAGCCAGGATGATGAGGGGACTGGAGACTAAAACAAATGAAGAATGGTTACATGAACTGGGCATGGCTGGTCTAGAGAAGAGAAGGACCAGGGGAGACAGGATAGCAGTCCTCCAATATTTGTGGAGCTGCCCCAGAGAGGAGGGGGTCAAGCTATTTTCCAAAGCACCTGAAGGCCAGACAAGGAATAATGGATGGAAACTGATCCAGGACAGATTCAACCTGGAAATGAGGAGGAGTTTTCTGACAGTGAGAACAATCAACTCATGGAACAGAAGTTGTGGGAGCTTTATCCCTGGAGGCTTTCAAGAAGAGGCTGGGCTGCCATCTGTCAGAAATGGTGTATGGTCTCTTGCTTGGGCAGGGGGGGGGGCTGGACTAGATGACCTACAAGGTCCCTTCCAACTCTGTTAATTTGTAAAGGATATTGAGACTGTAGAAATAGTGCAGAGAAGAGCAACCAGGATGATGAGGGGACTGGAGATTAAAATATACAATGAACAGTTGTAGGAACTGGGCATGGCTAGTCTAGGGAAGAAAAGGACGAGGGGAGACAGGATAGCAGTCTTCCAATATTTGAGGGGCTGCCACAGAGAAGTGGGGGGTCAAACTATTCTCCAAGGCACCTAAAGGCCAAACAAGGGATAATGGATGGAAACTGATCCAGGAGAGATTCAACCTGGAAATAAGGAGGAATTTTCTGACAGTGAGAACCATCAGCCCATGGAACAGAAGTTGCCTTCAGAAGTTGTGGGAGCTTCATCAAGAAGAGACTGGAAAGCCATTTGTCAGAAATAATACAGGGTCTCCTGCTTGATTGGGAGTGGGGGGTTGGACTAGATGACCTACAAGGTCCCTTCCAACTCTGTTAATCTATAATCTGTGACCCCCGTCCCACAATTTTCTTTTCTCCAGGAAGAGCCCATCACTTTCTGTGAAGAAACCTTCGTTTCCCACCGGTCGGCCACCATGCGACAATTCCTGCAGAATGCCATCCAGCTGCAGCTTTTCAAGCAGGTACCGTGTGTGTGTGTGTGTGTGTATGTGTGCACGCATTAAGAACAATCGCTGTTTCGCAACGTGCTGTGAAATACAGCTGGCCACTTTGTTCCCTAATTAGTGTAATTTATGGGTCAGAATGAGGTGTTTTCTGTGGGTTGGGTGTGTTTTTTCTCTCTCTTCAACCAAGCAAGCTCATGAGCTATTTTTAAGAGCATTGTGTGTTCTTCCTATTCTGTCTTCCATAATAGATGACGTTGATGCATTTTTCCGTCTCTGTTTCTCTCCCTCCCTCCCTGGGTCTTCACGACAAAGGACTCGGGTCCAGAGGACCTGCTCAGAAGGACCCAAAGGTGCTTTTTCAAAAGGCAACTAGACTTCCCTTTTAAGACATTTCGCTTCTCATCCACAAAGCTTCTTCAGATCTTTAGATGGCAACTGGGCTTTTTTCTTCCTTGAAGAGGTTTCGCTTCTCATCCAAGAAGCTTCTTCAGATCTTCAGAAGGCAACTGGGCTTTGTTCTTCCTTGAAGAGGTTTCACTTCTCATCCGAGAAACTTCTTCAGATCTTCAGAAGGCAACTGGGCTTTGTTCTTCCTTGAAGAGGTTTCACTTCTCATCCGAGAAACTTCTTCAGATCTTCAGAAGGCAACTGGGCTTTGTTCTTCCTTGAAGAGGTTTTGCTTCTCATCCGAGAAGCTTCTTCAGTTCTGGCTGAAGAGTCTTCTTGGATGAGAACTGAAGAAGCTTTTCGGATGAGAAGCAAAACCTCTTCAAGGAAGGAAAAACCAAGTCCAGTTGCCTTTTGAAAAAAGCACCTTTGGGACAACCACAGCCTGGAGGACCGAGAACCTCCATAAACATCTGGCTGAGAAGAAGATACTAGATTCTCCCAGATGTCCTCTCCTCCTGGAGAAAGAGAGCAAGTGTCAGAAGATAATGCTTTTCTCCTTCTCTCCCCTCAAGTTCATTGATGGTCGCCTGGATCTTCTCAACTCTGGAGAAGGCTTCAGTGATGTCTTTGAAGAAGAAATCAACCTGGGCGAATATGCCGGTGAGGAGAAGACTAACCTTGGTTTTGAAAACAAATGAGAAACCACTTCTTTTTGTTACAGCTAGTCCTCGGGTTATAACCATTCATTTAAGTGACCGTGTGAAGTTACCACGGCCCTGAAAGGAGCGAGTTATGACCGTTTTTCAAACTTACGACCATTGCGGCATCCCAGGGTCAGCTTGGCAACTGA
Source organism: Thamnophis elegans (assembly GCF_009769535.1). Lineage (NCBI taxonomy): Eukaryota > Metazoa > Chordata > Lepidosauria > Squamata > Natricidae > Thamnophis > Thamnophis elegans. Next base: position 29,330,400 of record NC_045556.1, read on the forward strand.
CTCATAGTTATGACGGTCACGGTGTCCCAGGGTCACGCAATCCCCATTGGCGACCTTCTGACAAGCAAAGTCAGTGGGGTAGCCCGATTCACTTAACAACCAGATCACTAACTTATCCACTGCAGTGATTTATTTAACAACCATTGGCAAGAAAAGTGATTCACTTAATGAATGTGGCCAGGAGAGGCCAGACTCACTTAACAGTCGAGTTTCTGACTGACCCACTGCAATGACTCACTTAACGATGGAGGCAAGAAAGGTCATAAAATGGGGCAAAATTCACTGAACAAATGTCTCATTTAACAATGAAAATTTGGGGCTGAATTGTGGTCGTAAGACGAGGACTCCCTGTACCATTGTGTACTGATTCCTCTGAAAGCAGAATCAGGGTGACTCAAATTCTCAGAGCGGTGGCCAAGATAACTGGTCAACAAACAGGGTCAGATGCCTTCAGATTTATCTTCTTGCCACCGGAGGTCCCCACCATTAATTCTCCACCCAGACCAACAACGGAGTGAGTATATATATATAAATGGCTGTGTGTGTGCCTGTGTATTCCAGCATAATTCTGGAACACCTCAAGCAATTTCAACCAAACTTGGTACACAGATGACTTACTCTCTGGAGAAAAAAACTGTGGGGATAAGATACCACTAACACCCCTCGGGGGGGGGGGTCTGTTGAGATACAGGCTGTTGTGCCTTACAATGGCTTCTACTGTACCGCCATAAAATGGCTTCTCCTGTACAACACAGTGTAGTTGCCATGGTAATGGCTTCACAGTACTCTGTTAAGGGGGAAAAGCCAACAATAGAAATTAAGTTTGGTCCGGAAATTTTCCCCCTTTAAATAAATACCCGGGCAACTCCAGGTTATCAACCAATCTATCTATATATAAAAGCGAAATACCACTCGTGCATCATCACAAAATCTCCAGCACCATAAAGCTGACTAACTTCAAATTTGCCATGTATGTTCCTCTTGACTAGGTGTTCACTAAGAAAGGATTTTTCAAAATGACCACTAGAGCATAAGCATTTCCTATATTATTATTAACATGCTCTGATGCTAAGGAGTTCTACTCCCCCTCCCCACCTGAAAAGAAATCTGTTCCAAATGCAAAACACGAGCAGAGGAGAGGAGATTCAGTTGCAGTTTTTCTTAAGATACAGCCTGTTGTGCCTTAAAATGGCTTCTACTGTTCTGCCATAAAATGGCTTCTACTGTACAGTGCAGTGGAGACGCCATGGCTTCACAGTTCTCCACCAGGGGGCTTCCTGTAGGTAAGGGGGAAAATCCAACATTAGAAATTACATTTGGTCCGGACATTTCCCCCCCCCCCCCTATAAATAAATACCCGGGCAATGCCAAGTTATCAGCTAGTAACTTTAAAAAAAGATAGTTCTCTTCCTTTATTTAGAGAAGCATCTTCAGGAGGCCTCAATCTCTCTCTCCTGAATTGTTTTAAGGTTATGGGTTGGGGTAACAAGTGGCGGAACTCCATGTTGTTGATTGTGTTTGGATAAACCCTGGGAGACCCAAAAAAGTTCTCACTTCACTTCTTCTTTTGTGGCAGGGAGCGCCAAGCTTTACCATCAGTGGCTGTCCACTGTCCGGGTAAGTATCCCTTGAAAGCATCGCTGATGTTTCCTCCATCTCTTCCTTCTCCTTCCAAAAGCTGCTGTGTCCTATGCCGGAAGGAGTTGACCATCTGTTGTTGCCCGGCAGCGGCCAGCAGAGCTGGCAGCAGAGTCAGGCAGTGAGGAGGGTTGGGGAGGAACATGGGCCAGTTCTGGAGTCTGGGGAAGGCTCGGATGAGGGCTCCGTGTTGAAGGCAGAGAGGGGGCCGAGGCTGTCTGACACTTATCAGCTGCCTTCGGAGTCGGAGATCAATGGAGCAGAAGAACAGCTGGAGCCTGTTCCCAGTGTACACATGCGCAGAGCTGTCAGGAGAAAGGAACAGCTAACGAACAAGGGTAGATTTGGGAGTAAAGCCACAGGTGGAAGGTGATTGGCCCCTCCCATAGGAAATAAAAGAGGAGCAAAAGGGGAGGGGGCTTTTGCAGGAAACAATTCGCTCGTTAGTTCGTTTCAGGAGTGTGAAGATCTGTCCGTGAGTCTTAGAGACTCTGTGCCCAGCCTTTCCTTGCACAGCACCTCAATTGGAAAATGTTTACATGGCAGCTTTCAAAGATAGATAAGGTCGGTGGTTATAAATACTCCTTTGAAAGACTGTTTGCCAGGCCTTGGCTGAATGTGAATGAGAGGAATTCACATTCATTTAACAAAAGGGGTTTTGTCGGGACCAGGAATCTGCTTCGTGCTTTTGGGGGAAACCTAGCTCAGAACACCATCCTCAGTTCTGCCCCAAAACTGGGCTTCTTCCCAAGATTCAGGGCAGTATTTCTGCTCCCAAGGCTGAATATGCAGAGGTATTGTGCCTCGATAACGAATTTCTTAATATCTCACCCCATCTTGTAATCCTGGAGGGTTGGTGTTTTACATCTTCTCTATAGACATTCAGGGAAAATAATAAAAGAGAGCAGAATCCGAGTTGTTCTCTTCCAGATCCCCGAATTTGGTTTCAAACCAGCGTTTTGAACAGATGGCTGGCCATGCTTGATTATTAAGGAAGGGGAAAGGCATAAAATAAGCTCTGCTTGTCTTCTCTGATATTCTGAAAGAGTGACAGAATTTCAAGGATTGTGCCGAAAGAAAGGAAGGCTTTGATGAGAAAGAAAAGAAATGAAAGAGAGAAAGAGAGGGAGGGGAGAAAGAAAGAGAGAGAGAAAGAGAGAGAGAAAGAATGGAGGGAGGGAGAGAAAGAAAGAAAGGAAAAAGGAGAAAGAAAGAAAGAAAGAAAGAGAGAGGAAGAGAGGAAGAAAAAGAAAGGGAGGGAAAGAAAGAAAGAAAAGAAGTTAGAGGAGAGAGAAAGAAAAAATAAAGAGAGGAGAGATAAAGTGGAAGAGAAACTAAAAAGAGAGAAAGAAAAAGAGAGAAGGGAGAGAAATAAGAAAAAGGAAGGAAAGAGAAGAAAGAAAGAAAGAAAGAGGGAGAGGGGAAGAGAGGAAGAAAAAGGGAGGGAGAGAGAAAGAAAAGAAAGAGAAAAAGAGAGAGAAAGAAAAAGAAGGAAAGAAGTTAGAGGAGAGAGAGAAAGAAAAAAGAAAGAGAGAGAGGAGAGAGAAAGCGAAGCAAAAAAGAGAAAGAACAAAGAAAGAAAGAAAGAAAGAAAAAGAACGAACAGAATCTCAACCATGGAGCCACTTATAACAAGATGTTTTGGAACTGTGTTTCCAAAACGTATTATTGGAGGGAGGGAGGGAAGAAGGAAAGAATGAGAGAATAAAATAAAATAAAATGAAGGAGAAGAGAGAGTCAGTATCTCATACATAGAGCCATTTATATTAAGATATTTTGTAATTTCTCTGTTAATTGTTGGGATTGAAGGACGTGTGTTTTTGTTTTATTTTTGAAATTTTCTTATGTATGATGTAGACTGAAGATGGCATATAATTTCGTTGTGCGAGGTGCAATGACAATAAATTAAAGTAAATTGTTGATGAGTAGCAAATATACAACAAAATTAATTCTTGCTTTAAAATAATAGTTCTCCCAGTCCAGCATCATGTCTGCGTGTGTGTGTGTGGGGGGGGGGGGAATGGAGTGTCCCGTCCTTTATGCATACTAAATTTTATTTATCAAAATAATGCATTCCCCAGCCCAATACAGCTTGTCCTGCCAAATAAAAAAAGCACGAACAGGACTGCTTAAGAATTCTTTCTGAGAGGTCAGAATCTTGACAATTCCTTTGGAGGTGCCATCAGGATGCGAAGTTCAGCCTGGCTGAAATTTGCTTGGCATGCTTTCTCCCCTCATTTACAGACCTCAGAGACAGTGGAAGAGAAAGAAAGAGAGACAGAGACAGAGAGAAGAGAGAAAGAAGAGAGAGAGAAGAGAGACAGAGAAAGAGAGAAAGAGAGAGGAGGAGAAAAAGAGAGACAGAGACACAGAGAGAAAGAGAGAGAGGAGAGAGAAAGAAGAGAGAGGAGAGGAGAGACAGAGAGCGGGGAGAGAGGGGAGGAGAGAAAAAAAACCGAGAGAGAGAAAGAGAGAGAGAAAGAAAGAAAAAAAGAAAGAGTGAGGAAAAGAGACAGAGAGAGAGAGAGAAAAAGAGAGAATGAGAAAAAGAAAGAAAGAGGAAAAGAGACAGCGGGGAAAGGGAGAGAAATAGACAGAGAGAGGGGGAGAGAGAAAAGCAGATAGAAAGAGTGAGAGAAAGAGAGAGGATGAGATAGAGAAAGAAAGTGAGGAAAAGAGAGAGAGGAGAGAGAAAGAAAAGAGAGAGAGGAGAGAGAAAGAAAATAGAGAGAGGAGAGAGAAAGAATGAGGAAAAGAGAGAGACAGGAGAGAGAAAGAAAAGAGAGAGGAGAGAGAAAGAAAAGAGAGAGGAGAGAGAAAGAAAACAGAGAGAAAGAGAGAAAGAAAGAATGAGGAAAAGAGACAGAGGAGAGAGAGAAACAACAGGGAGAAAGAAAGAAAAAAGTAAAAGAGAGAACGAGATAGAAAAAGAACAAGGAAAAGAGAGTGAGAAAGAGAAAAGAGATAGAAAAAGAGAAAGAAAGAAAAAGAGAAAGAGAAAAAAAAGAGAGAGAGGTGGAAGGGCTGTCTTTTGGTTTGAATCAAAGGCTCGATTGTATTGTTAAAAACCCAACAGTGATTCTGCAGGCTAATCCAAAGATTGTGAGCTTGGAAACGAAAGCCCTGCTTTCTATTTTTATCGTGACGATTGCATACAACATGAGGCTGCCTGCATGATGAAATCCAGCACTTAATCGGAAAAGGAAGGCAAAACTGTCTGCCTTTCAGGTCAAAAAGAAATAATAATAATAATAATAATAATAATAATAATAATAATATCATCATCCCCACCCTGTCCCTTCCTTTGGAGGAATGAGACCAGGCCTAAAGGCTATTTGGTCATTGCAACAGGCCTGCAGGCGTTTCATGAGAATTCATCTGGTTCGATGTTCATAATTGTGTGTTAAACGTCCCAACCTCGGCTGCACTTCTGTGCCCTCCTGATGGCTTATTTTTCCTTCGTCCCCACAGAAAGGAAGTGGGGCCATTTTAAACACCGTGAAGACAAAGGCAAACCCTGCTATGAAGACCGTCTACAAATTTGTAAGTGCCCAGAGCGAGTCTTTGGAGTGAAGGGCTACCTCTCAGCATTGGTCATCTCTGAAAAACTATCAGCTGTAGCCCAGAGGTGGGATTCAGCCGGTTCAGACTGATTCGGGCAAACCAGTAGTGGCAACCTGCTGGTGAGCCCTTCTACCCACCCTGGCTCTAGGCCAGGGATGGCCAAACTTTTTGGCACCAAACCAGAACACGCATACATGCATGCGCATATGTGTGCACCGGAAACCCGAAGACCAACTGACCAGCGCACGCATGCCTGTTTTTTGGCAGGGGTTTTGGCCATTTTACGGGCCGTTTTCAGGCTGTTTTTTAGACTGTTTTATGGCCCCAAAACAGCTAAAAAAAACAGCCCCAAAATGGCCTAGAAAACAGCCCAAAAAGGCCCGTTTTTTTAATGCTGTTTTTCTGACCCATTTTCTGGTCGTTTTCCGGCCCGCCAAATATGGCCTGAAAATGCCCCCCAAAAACAGCCTGGAAAATGGCCTGAAATAGGGCCTGTTATTTGGCCATTGTTTTGACCGTTTTCCAGAGCCCTGGTGCCCGTGAAGACCAGCTGGCTGGCGCGTGAAAATGGCCTGGAAAAAAAAGGCCTGTTTTTTCCGGACGTTTTCCGGCCTTCCGGCACCCGCGAAGACCAGCTGGCCAAAAAACCCAGAAGAGCAGCTGGCGATGGTGCGCTTGCCCACAGAGAGAGCTGTGCATGTCATCTAGGACGTCCTATTTAGCCACATTTCCGAAACTGCGCACATACATGCAAGCCACACACATGAGCAAAGCAGGCATGTGTTCTTGGTTTTTCTTTGAAGACATTTCACTTCTCATCCGAGGAGCTTCTTGAGCTCTGACTGGATGACGGTGGGGAATGGAAGGATTGATGCTCCTTGCAGACAGCTGGTCCTTTGCATCCTTATAGAGGGTCATTGAGGCCACTTGGAGGCTTCTCGGTGTCCTCAGGGTCACCTGAGTGGTGCAAATGGGCGTGGAGCTACTGAAAGGACCGTGTTGTAGACAGGAGATAGATGATGTCGTATCCCCCCCCTTTTGTTGAGAGAGGGTGGTTCAATTTGGACATCGCTGGCTGCCTTGACCCCCTCTTTCAAACCAGTGGTCCTCTCTGTCCAAAGCGTGTCTTCAAAAGAGTGACCCTCTTGTCTTTGAAATGTGGACGGACTGCTGAATCGGGTCCTGATAGGTTTGTTCTCCTGTGTTGAGTCATGTGTTTGCGAAGTGGCTGTTTTGTTTCCCCAATGCACAGATCTGCACGTAGCTCATTGCATTGTACTGCATATTCCACCTTATTCAGTTTGTGTCTGGGTGTTTTATCCTTGGGGTGGACAAATAAATCCTTCCGTTCCCCCCCCCCCCCAAAAAAATCCAATCAGAGCTGAAGAAGCTTCTTGGATGGTGTGAACCGGCTGAATCCCACCACCACCTGTAGCTTCAAGGCAGGCCCGTCTTCATTTCCAAAGTTTACTAAACGACCAGTTGTTTAAACTACCTGTATTTAACTTTGTAGTTGACACTTTTGCAAGATTTCAATACGACTTAGGGAGAAGCGTGCCCCACAGCCCTCTTGAGTTCCATTTTTACTAGCAGAGGGTGTCAGGAGGCCGTTGTGGCTGAAAATGGAGCTCAGGAACCCGTTTTCCCTGGCTGAGAGCTCGGGTCACCACAGGCGTCCCCAATATGAGTGGCGTCAAGCTGGCCACGCCCCCAGCCCAGCCCCCTGAGGTCAAATGCAACCCTGATGAGGCCCTCAATGAAATCGAGTTTGACACCCCTTCATGTCTATCAGCCCTGAGCTTCTTCTGGCCTCCTTCCTCGCGTGGTGCCTGCAAAGCTTTGATGAAAGGACTTGTGGGCACCGCCTGCCCTCTGCATGGCTGGTCCTTTTGGTGGGAACCCTCAGGGAACCCCAAAATCTGGTGTCTCCCGCTTGGTCTGAGCTCCAGACATTTCTCTTCCACAGCAGGCCAGGCAGATGTAGAAGCTGGACTGTCCCTCAGTCCCTCCAGCCGAGAGCACGCAGCAGAGATAAAAAATAATTAGGGGATAAAATAAGAACCTCTCGCTTTAAAACCAGGATGTTCTCCCACCAACAGAAATCTCTTCCTCTCATTAAAGATTGTTTTTTTAACCTCTTGTCTCCTTATTTGTTTTTATGCCCATTATGATGCCCACGATGGTCCATTCTCCACCTCCCACTCCCAGTCTCAGTAATCAGAGAAGGTGGACCTGGGTGGGCTGTGCAAAGCCCCTTGTCTCGGGAGCCAAATAGGGGTTTCTCTCTTAAACTAACAGCCCCTCTTCTCTCTCTCTCTCCCTCTCCCTCTCTCTCTCATATGCAGGCAAAAGATCATGCAAAAATGGGAATAAGGGAGGTGAAAATTCGCTTGAAGCAAAAGGTACTTGAAGTATGTATTTAGGGGTAGGGTGGGGTGGGGGAAACAGAAAGAAAAACAGAAGAAATGCTCGGCCGGGAAGAGGGGTGGGGGGAAGAAAAGAAAGAAAAAAGGCATTACGGATCAATAGAGAGCCGTTTGGTGCTGTGTTGTTAACACACTTCAAAATGCATTACCAGCTGTCCCGGATTTTTCCCCCCACTGTTATAAATATTCACAGACAAAAAGCAAATACATTAAGGCCTGACACGGAATGGCTGTTCCTTCGCTCCCCGCCTCCCCCCACCACCCCCCAAAAATGGGGACACGGCCAAGAGAATGGAGGCTGCCCACTTGAGGCCTGCAAGGGTGCCATCTTTCCTGTGAGCAAGCCTAAAAGTGTGTGGTTGCGGTGTGTGTTCAGTGGTCCTGAGCCAAAAGAAACACGCAGCACGCATGCTTCCTCCCCAGATTTAAGCATGTGCCCGTTCTTTGCGCTTTCTGGCGCATGCTGATCTGACAGCCCAAATGATTGTGGGGGGGAAGGTCGCCTTACACTTTGGAGAGCTTTATTCCCACCTGAAAATAAGTGATGGATCCTAAAGAAGATAACAGAATAAAGGTTGGAATAGAATAAGCGTTGGAAGGGACCTTGGAGGTCTTCTAGTCCAACCCCTTGCTTAGGCAGAAAACCCTACACCGCTTCAGACAAATGGCTATCCAACATCTTCTTAAAAACATCCAGTATTGGAGCATTTACAACTTCTGGAGGCATGTTGTTCCACTGATTAATTGTTCTCACTGTCAGGAAATTTCTCCATGATTCTAAGTTGCTTCTCTCCTTGATTAATTTCCACCCATTGCTTCTTTTCCTGCCCTCAGGTGCCTTGGAGAATAGTTTGACTCCCTCTTCTATATGGCAGCCCTTGAGATATTGGAAGACTGCTATCATGTCTCCCCTAGTCCTTCTTTTCATTAAGCTAGACATGCCCAGTTCCTGCAGACGTTCTTCATATGTTATCTCCAGCTTCAAGTTCTTGGCTTTGACCGGGTGGAAGAGGGGAAAAGCAGAAGACAAGGGAGCAAAGGAGAGTGAGGCGCTGAAGAACATCTGGTGAAGTTCCCAACGAGGGTCCTGCTGGGTTGAGGAGCCATTTTGAACAACTGTTGAAGCAGTTATGGAAAACACTCTTCTAGATCAGACAATGAAAAGACATTGGGTGAACGTTTGAAGAAAGCGTCGAAGAAAAAGCATCCTTCTCCAACTCCTTGTTTTCCTTCCATTCCTAGTCTTCTCCTCTCTTTCATCCTGTCAAAGCCAACGTGGTCAAGGCATCATCTTGGACCTTGAGATCTTCCACAGATGTTCTCCAGGAGCAAACTTCTGTTTCCTAGGACCACCTTCGAGGCCCAAGCTAGTGACATCTCCATTGCTAACCAGTTCCCACTTCTCTTCCGGAGATACAATTCCAGATTTTAACCCTCAATTACACGGGAAAGGGAGGGAATTCAACCAGCAGGAAAGAGAGTGGGAATAAGACGAGAGCTTCCCTTCTTCGCTCCGAGACTGGCTGGTGTCCCTCCGTCTTCTGGCTGACTTAATTTGAGGATCTAACCAAGCCCACTGCCACTCTCCATTTCTTAACATTAGCACGAAAAATGTCCCGCTTTTTAGGAGAATGGCTAAATCTTACATTTCACCTTTGATGTTCCAGTTGCCAAATAGGAGTGACAGCAGCGGGAGAAATTTTAAAATGCACCAAAGACGAGGGAAGGCCATTGTTCTTTGGCTGCGCATTGCAATGGTGACCCCTCGGAGATAATCAAGAGTCTCTCTTTGCCCTCGGTTTGCTCCAACGTTGGCTTTGAATTGCAAATAAGAGATGCTGGCTTGAATTCTGCAAAGGTCAGCCTGGTGTCTCGGAGGTCCTTTCTCTAATACGATCGTGGAAGATTAAATGGCGCTCCCTCCCGATCCCTGTCTTCATTTGTGGGATGGGACGTTGAAAGCATCCGCGGCTTCCTTCCAGCCATCTGCAAATGGACAGCTAACAGAGTGCAGTGCCGTTTCTTGGTTTTGTGGGTCAAAGGAAACGACCCATTCCCAGCATGGCTGTTCTGACTCAGGCTTCCTTGAAAAGCAAGAAGCAGATTCTTGGTCCCAACAAAACCCCTTTTATTTACACGACTGTGAATTCCTTTCATTCACAGTCTGCAACGCTATCAAACAGTCTTTCAAAGGAGTGTTTATCCACGCGCACTTTATCTCGCTCGGAGAGCTGCCAGATAACTAGCTTCCAAACACAGGGCAAAGCAAAACTTGGCACAGAGTCTCTGAGAATCACGAACAGAACTTTCTGGACCAAATGAACGAATTGTTTCCTGCAAAAGTCCACTCCCTGTTCGTTCCCCTTTTGTTTCCTCTAGGAGGGGCCAATCGCCTCCAAGGTGTGGTTTTACTCCCAAGTCGACCTTGCTTTTTTAGTTGTTCTTGTCCTCTGGCAGTTCTGCGCATGCGCACACTGGGAACAGGCTCCAGCTGTTCTGCCTCACTGCTGTCTGACTCCCTCTCTGCCTCCAACGAGAGAGCCCTCATCTGAGCTTTCCTCACCCCTCAGGACTGGCCCATGTTCCTCCCCAACCTCCTCACTGTCCGACTCTGCTGCCAGCTCCGCAGGCCACCGGCGGGCCACAACAATTGCCTCTGTTGAACCCTCAGCTCCGTAGAATTGGCCAGGTCAACGGCAAGAACAGAAGGACAGCATGACCCCCTCCCCTTCCAGATGGTTGCATTTTTGCGGCCACCTGCAAACAAGCTTTTGACCTACTTCCCATGTTCAACGATGGTCTTGGAGGTATCTCCCAAGGGGTTTCAGCACCGACGTGGTCCTCCTTTATCAACTTTTTTGCTGTTGTTCTAACTAGATATGGTCTCCAACTTTGTCACAAAGAACGGTTGCAGGAATTGGGGTATGGATAGTCTAGTGAAGAGAAGGACCAGGGGAGACCTGATAGAAGTCTTCCAATATCTCAGGGGCTGCCCCAAAGAAGAGGGAGTCAAGCTATTCTCCAAAGCACCTCAGGCAGGACAAGAAGCAATGGGTGGAAACTCATCAAGGAGAGAAGCAACTTAGAACCGAGGAGAAATTTCCTGACAAGTTAGAACAATTAATCAGTGGCACTTGCCTCCAGAAGTTGTGAATGCTCCAACACTGGAAGTTTCTAAGATGTTGTTGGATAACTATTTGTCTGAAGTGGTGTAGGGTTTCCTGCCTGAGCAGGGGGTTGGACTAGAAGACCTCCAAGGTCCCTTCCAACTCTGTTATTCTATTCTAGTCCCCCCTTTGTCTGGGCCCTTCTCTGAGTTAGCCAAGTTCTACAAAGACAAGATTATATCCAGTTTATATGAAGTCCCTTCCCGCATGGGGAGTCTTCTTTTCTTTTAAATTTTTTTTACAGGTCCTTCATTTTTCTGTGGCACATTTTTTCTTCTTCTTGTGGAAAACCTTGGCTTTCTATGCTTTTTTTTTTCTTTCTGTCTTGCACAAGGTCCGTCCATGCTTTGTTATGTTGGACCAAGGGGTTTAGGTCATCCTGTGCTCCCCAAAGAATGCTTTCTAATTGGCTATCGGCTTACCGGCCTCATTAGAGTATTTAAACCAGGGGAGAACTTGAGGGGCAGGTCAGAGGTCAGCCATCAAAGCAGCCCGGCCTCGAGGTCACATGTCTCTATATTTACCAGGCATTAGTGCCTCGACATTTGTCACAAAGAAGTTTAAGGCTGAAGTTTCCTGCACAGCTGGCTTCATTGCACGGAGGACAGCTGAAGCCTTTTCATTAGTTCTAATCTTGGAAGACATTGTGTGGAACATCTCTGTCCTTAACTTGCCTGAATTCTCGCCTGGTTCGTTATACGTGTTCCCTCGGTCCTGTGCTCAAGCCACGGGCTCTCGTAGACCCACCTGGCTTTTCACCGACTGGTTAATTACCTATACACAAGAATTACACGCTTCGGGGAAATTGTAGAAAGTGCAATGAGCAACCTGAATAGAGTGTCAGCGTTCCAAATATCATGCAGGATTAAATCAGAGTCCAAGGCAGAGTCATCCTTAAAGTTCCAATTTAATAAAACAGACATATTGGCATCATGCTATGAAATCCCAATTCTAAAACTTCCTGGGATTCAACCCAGTTTAAAGTTCATGATCTTGTCCCCACACCCACAAATCCATCGCATGGTCCAATCCTCTTCTTCCTTACTAGGACTCCACCCAGCTTCTTCCGGTCAACTGCAAAGGTGCGGAGACAAAGAATAACCTTGAACTTCTAGAAAGGATTTGTTTATTTTGAAAACAGCACATTCTACCCCTTGCTATTCCCCACTCTTCATGAGAGTGTGGCAGGCCAAAGATTCTTAAAGGAACCGCTGCAGGCCTGACATAGAGTCCTCACCCTCAGAATCTGTTGTGGCTCACCAGCAGATTCGGACAGCAGGGAGATTGGGGAGGAAGATGGGCCAGTCCTGGAGTTTGGGAAAGGCTCTGAGGAGGGCTCTGTGTCAGAGGCAGAGAGGGGGCCAGGGCCGTCTGACAGTTATCAACTGCCTTCAGAGTCAGGCATCAGTGAGGCAGAAGAACAGCTGGGGCCTGTTCCCAGTGTGCGCATGCGCAGAGCTGCCAGACAAAGGGAACAGCTAAAGAGCAGGGGTCAACTTGGGAGGAAGGCCACAGGTGGACGGTGAATGGCTCCTCCCAGAGGAAATAAAAGAGGAGCGAAAGGGGAGTGGAGTTTGCAGGAGGTAATTAGTTCATTTCATTGGTTGGTGACTCTCCAAGACTCCTTGCCAGGTTCTGCAGAGATCGGCCTGGCAGCTCTCCAAGCCAGATAAGGTCTGTGACCATAAATCCTCCCTTGAAAGACTTTGCTGGATGTGAAGGAGCAGAATTCACAGCAAATTAATAAAAAGGGTTTTTGTTGCGACAAAGAGTTTGCTTCGTGCTCTCAGGAAGCCTCGGTCAGAACAGAATGAAAGGTGGTGTAATTCTATTTATTCTTCTGGGCAGGACATCAGTGAAAATGGCTGTTCCACCATGCCAGAAGAGTCAACCTCAAGAACGACGCCCTCTCCCTTGGCTGAAAAGAGGGACCCCAAACTCCGAGATGACCGGCGACCCATCACTGTTCACTTTGGCCAGGTAAGCTGTGGAGATGACTTGTAACTTCCTGTAGTAAGACTAGTTTAAAACCTTTAAGTTGACTTTCAGATGGGTGGACTTCAACTTCCAGAATTTCCCAGGCAGTGTTAGTTGAAGTCCAGACTTCTTAAAGTCTCCAAGGTTGATAACTAGAAACACTGGTCTAGGTTACACCCCAGTGGTGGGTTTCAAAAATTGTTTGAACCTACTCTGTGGGTGTGGCCTCCTTTGTGGGAGTGGCTTGCCACCCATGTGACCGGATGGGAGTGGCTTGCTGCCCATGTGACCGGATATGAAGATGCCAACAACACTTGTCAGAACCACCTTAAATTACCTCACACACAGCACTGGCATGCATAAGAATACGATGTAAACTTGTTTTTTAAAAGGCATCTTTGGTTTGCGTTAAAACAACTTCAACATACGCAATGTTCTGATTGCACCACAAACGCAGTAGTCATCCTTACCTTTCACAGAGGCACGGAGTTTTATAATTTTTTTTTTGTTTTGTTATTTTATTTGGATTTATAGGCCGCCCTTTTCCCTGAGGGGACTCAGGGCGGCTTACAATCATTAGGGAGGGGGTGCAATTCAAAACAAACAATATGTGAACAAAATAAATAAAGTAATAAAAACACAACTTGCATTCAACATCCAACACTCGGGTGGGGCAAATATGAGCATGATAGTGTAGAATAACCATATCCAAGGACCAGTGGTGGGTTTCAAAAAATTTTGGAACCTCTTCTGTAGGTGTGGCCTGCTTTCCAGGTCCACTGGTGGAACCTCTTCTAACCGGTTCGGTAGATTTGACAAACCGGTTCTACCGAATAGGTGCGAACTGGTAGGAACCCACATCTGTTACACCCTATTGTTCTCTGGATGCTGAGGGAGGAATTCATGGAAGATCAAACACTCATAATCTGAACCTTCACAAACTGTCAGAAAGAAATGGAAAGCTTCAGCAATGGACAATGCCTGCCAATACATGGAGCAATCAGGATGTCAGAGAAATACTTCAAGAGGTGACCCAATGCTGTAATGATGATGCAATGGTAGCCATGAGTCAGCAGTTTTTTTTTATTGTTATCACTTTAAGAGTCTCTATTATAAGAGAGGCCCTGTTGAGGCATATCTCACTCTCTGTGTGTTCTTCCTTGCTGTAGCTGCTGATTGTTTGGCCTTTGCCTAGTATATGTATGTATATTCTTTTGTATAGATAAACCACTATTCATTCTTATAAACCTCTGTTTGATGTTATTGCTCCTGGATTGTCTCACATAGTCACACTGCATACACTCTGACTGAGCTATGGACCCAGTCCAGGGAGAAGGCCAGAGTGACTAGAGAAACCAGAGAGAGGAGAAACCCATTGAGAGCTTGCTCCAGAGTCAAAGGGGTTGTGCATCGTGGTTTGTTAGTGGTCAGTGCTTGTAACGGAAACAAGCAACAACGCTTCCGTCAGCATAATGAGAGGAAACCACCGTATTTTTCGGACTATAAGATGCACCGAGTATAAGATGCACCATGATTTTTAAATTTTAAAAAAGATTTTTGCATTCTGCAGGCCTCCCAAACCTTCTGCATGCATCGTTTTTTGCAAAAAAAAGGGCACGCAGAGCTTTGGGAGGCTTGTAGAGTGCTCCGGGGGGGGGGGAGCAAAAACGAGCAAAAATGAGCCTTTTTTGTAAAAAAAAAGAAAGGGGGGGCATGCAGAGGCTTTTGGAGGCTTATAGAATGTTCCTGGGGGCTGGGGGCACAAAACCGGCCCATTTTTTGCTCGTTTTTGTCCAGCCCCCAGGAGCATTTTGCAAGCCTCCCAAACCCTCTGCACCTCCATTTTTACAAAGGGGACGTGTTTTCGGTAGGCCAAAAAATGCTGCATTCAGTGTATAAGACGCACCCAGATTTCCACCCTCTTTTGGGGGGGGAGGGTGCGTTTTATACTCCGATAAATACGGTACCTCTCCTGGAGTATAAAGATGGACATGTACCTGCGAAGGGATGAGTTGTGTAATTATTAATCCACCATCAGTCCTGAATGATGGGGACCAGGGAAGAAATGAAAAAGCATTAGCCAGCATAATTCTGGCTTTGGAGGACTGGGGGCATTGCACAGTGTGTATGTTAGAGGGGCTGTGTGCAGTAAAATGTTGCTGACAAGGAGACTGTATAAAGCACAACGGAAGCTGGGCGGGGAGGAGCATGGTTCTGCAGGCTATGAGAGAGACAAAATTATGTTTGATGTTACGGCTCCCGGGTTGTCTCACATAGTCACACTATGCACACTCTGACACAGGAGTTCTAGCAGGTGCCAGTCTGAAGTTTGGGGGTATATCTAGTCCATGAGATATTTCCAACAGTCGTTTTGCATCTTTGAGGGAGCCACCTCCCCTCCTGCTGAAGAAAATATCACCCAATCTTGGCTCCTCCTGTTGTGGCCCGCCAGCAGCCAGTGGAGCTGATGGCAGACTAAGACATTGAGGAGGATTGGGGAGGAACCTGGGCCAGTCCTGGAGTCTGGGGAAGGCTCGGATGAGGGCTCTGTGTCAGAAGCTGAGAGGGGGCCAGGGCTGTCCGACAGTTATCAGCTGCCTTCGGAGTCAGAGATCAGTGGGGCAGAAGAACAGCTGGAGCGTGTTCCCAGTGTGCGCATGCGCAGGGCTGCCAGGAGAAGGGAACAGCTAAGGAACAAGGGCCGACTCGGGAGTAAAGCCACAGGTGGACAGTGAATGGCGAAGAAAGGGGAGCGAAAGGGGAGTGGAGTTTGCAGGAGACAATTAGTTCAATTCATTGGGTTGAAGATCTGTTCCTGAGTTCTTGCCAAGGAATTGCTGCTACAGCGTGGCGTTTGGAAGATATCAGCCTGGCAGCTCTCCAAGCCTGATAAGGTCTGTGATTGTCAATTCACCCTTGAAAAGACTTTGCTGGAAGTGAATGAGAGGAATTCACATTTGCTTAAAACAAAGGGGTTTTGTCGGGAGAAAGAGTCTGCTTCGTGATCTGGAGAAGCCTAGTTCAGAATACTCCCATCCTTCTACCTCGGTTTCAACTGTCTTTCGTTCAGTCCTGGTGCCAGCCAGCCACCAGTATCTTAGGATAATCAGCACCGCAGCACCCTTTGAAGAGAAAAAAAATCAACCAACGGGGGTGGGGGTGGAAAATCAATTAGTGGCTCTTTAATAGCAGGCTTCATATTTCGGTATTGACTCTTGTGGGTAACAAGCTGGTTTGGTTTTATGATGTTCTCTGATATACCGTTTGTGAAAACCAGCCAGGATGAAGCGACTTGTCATTTGTTGTTAGTTGCGAAGTTGTGTCCAACCCATCGCGACCCCATGGACCACATTCCTCCAGGGCTTCCTGTCCTCTACCATCCTCTGGAGTCCATTTAATCTCATGCTGACTGCTTTGCTAACTCCATCCAGCCACCTCCTTCTTTGCCGGCCCCTCCTCCTCCTCCTCCTCCTCCTCCTCCTTCTTCTCCTCCTCCTCTTCCTCCTCCTCCTCCTTCCCCATTCTCCCCTCCTCCTCCCCTTCTCTTTTCTCCTCTTCTCCACTATTCCTTCTCCCCCTCTTTCTCTCTTCACATTCTTGATTGTTGTTGTTGTTAGTTGTGAAGTGGTGTCTGACCCATCGCGACCCCATGGACAACATTCCTCCAGGCCTTCCTGTCCTCTACCATCCTCCGGCGTCCATTTAAGCTCATGCTGGCTGCTTCGGTGACTCCATCCAGCCACCTCCTTCTCTGCCGTCCCCTTCTTCTTCTTTTGCCCTCCATCTTTCCCAGCATGAGGCTCTTCTCCAGGGAGTCCTTCCTTCTCCTTAGGTGGCCAAAGTCTTTGAGTTTCCTCTTCAGGATCTGGCCTTCTAAAGAGCACCCAGGGTTGATCACCTCTAGGACTAGCTCTATTCTGATTGATTGACTGACTGACTGACTGACTGACTGATTGATTGATTGATTGATTGATTGACCGACCGGTTGGATGGCCTTGCAGTCCAAGAGACTCGCAGGAGTCTTTTCCAGCACCAGAGCTCAAAGGCCTCCATGCTTTGGTGCTCAGCTTTTCTTATCATTACAAATAATGGATTTAACTTTGCAAGCTTTTTGGGATCAAGGGGGAGAGAGAGATGTCATTGGTAATTTTGCCGGCCTCGATGGCAGTCTTCGTCAGGTGACCCTTGGCTCAGTGGAGTGGCAACATTGAAAGGTTGGAAGTGATTAAAGGATTGCTTTCTTGGCAAGGAGATAAGAAGTGACTCAAGTGATCCAGGGTGACATTGGCAGGTTTGGTAACATTTGGAAATATTCCTGGGTCTTCAGGCCTGCCACGTTTTCCTACTGTGGGAAACTGGGATAGGGGATATATAGTCATAATAACATCCCTTAATAACGTAATAACATTCCAAGGGATGCGGTGGTTCAGTGGCTAAGATGCTGAGCTTGTCAATCAGAAAGGTTGGCAGAAGAAGGGAAGGGAAGGGAAGGGAAGGAAGAAAGGAAGAGGGAACAAAGGAAGAAGGGAGGGAGAAAGGAGTAAATGAAAAAGGAAGGAAAGGAAGAAAAGGGGGAAAGGGAAGGGAAGGAAGAGGGAGCAAGGGAATGAGGGAAGGAGGAAGGAGTAAAGAATGAAAAAAGGGAATGAAGGGAAGGATGGAAGGGAAGGGAAGGAAGAAAGGAAGAGGGAGGGAAAGTAAAAACAAGGAAGGAGTATAGAATGAAAAAAAGGAAGGCAAGGAAAGAAAGGGAAGGAAGAAAGGAAGAAAAAGTGAGGGAGGGAAAGGTAAAACAAAGAAGGAAGGAGTAAGGAATGAAAAAAGAAAAGGGAAGGGAAGGAAGAAAGGGGGGAAGGAAGAGGGAGCAAGGGAAGGAGGAAGAAAGGAAAAATAAGGAAGTATAGAATGAGAAAAGAAAAAAGAAGGAAAGGAAAGGAAGAAAGGTAGAGAAAGCGAGGGAAGGAGGGAGGATGGAAGGGAAAGGAAAAACAAGGAAGGAGTAAAGAAGGAAAAAGGAAGGAAAGGGAAAAGAAAGGAAAATTAGAAAAGGAAGGGCAGAACATGGGGAAAAAAGGAAAGGAAAGGCCCTTCTCACCCCTTCAAATGCCAAATGAAAAGAACATCAAATTACCCTTTGGGGCAGAGGTTCCGGAGAGGCCACTTCAAGAGACCAAGATGCAGAAGGAGACTCGGAGCGAATGTCTTCCTCCCCTGACCCAAACGATGCACAAAATCCAACGGCAGTCAACACTCCCCCCCCCCCCCCCCCCCAGTTTCGGCAGTGGCGGCTGCCTGCTCACAGCCCCGGCAGAGCCGGCCTTAATTGAGTTGTGCTGTCAGAGTGACAAACACATTTGCATAGAGTCTATTTATTTTGTTTGCTGAAGTCCACTGGCTGCGGTTGGGGGGAACATCCTTAATCAGCGCGCTGTAAGTCAGCCGGCAGCTCCTCGCTCCGGCTGTCTCTGTCCGAGGCGCTTTTCTTCATTAAGTGACAGATTAACTGAAGGGGACGAGCGAGCAGTGTGTGTATGTGTGTTGCCGAGCCTAACTGCAACATTTAATTTTAACTCATTAGGGGCTCACCCAACTGGAGTTGACAGTTGGTCATGGGTGTCTTCTCCCACCGGTCGCAGTCATTAATCTGCTCACAAAGAGGGCGGATGGAGCTCAACCGCCTGCTGGCTGAAGCGACAACAGCATAAACACCTTTCGGCTGTCGTCGTTCAGTTGTCGTCGTTCCCGCTCCCCGACACAACACAACATGGTTGGGAAGCTGCCTCCCGGTTTCTTCTCCCTGCATTTGCAAACAACCTTTCGACCTACGGGAGGATCAGGGATAGGATTCAGCCAGTTTGGGCAAAACGGTAGCTCCGACGATCAGCTGGGAGCGAACTGGTTCGCTGCGATGACCAGGTGGGCCAACTGCCCCGCCCCTGTGCTTTACTTACCTATATCTTCTCAGTGTTCTGACCCGACTTACTTAGAAAGCAAGAAGCAGAGCCTTGATCCCGACAAAACCCCTTTTATTTACAAATCTATGAATTCCTTTCATTCACAGTCCACAAGGCTTAGCAAACAGTCTTTCATAGGAATGTTTATCAACACGAACCTTATCTCATTTAGAGCGCTGAGAGGTAATTAATTTCCAAATGCAGGGCAAAGCGAAACTCGGCACATAGTCTCTTATAATCACCATCAGAACTTTCTACTCTTGAAACAATCGAACGAATTGTTTCCTGCAAAAGTCTCCTCCCCATTCACTCCTCTTTTGTTTCCCATGGGAGAGGCCAATCACCTCCAAGGTGTGGCTTTACTCCCAATCCCTTTTATTAAACGAATGTGAATTCCTCTCATTCACGTTCAGCCAAGGCCTGGCAAACAGTCTTTCAAAGGCGTATTTATGACCACAGACCTTATCTAGCTTGGAAAGCGGCCATGTAAATATTTTTCCAAATAAGGGGCTGTGCAAGGAAAGGCTGGGCACAGAGTCTCTGAGATTCACGAACAGATCTTCACACTCCTGAAACGAACGAAGGAACGAATTGTTTCCTGCAAAAGCCCCCTCCCCTTTCACTCCTCTTTTATTTCCTATGGGAGGGGCCAATCACCTCTGAGGTGTGGCTTTACTCCCAAGTCGACCCTGATTTCTTAGTTGTTCTTGTCTTCTGGCAGTTCTGCACATGCGCACACTGGGAACAGGCTCCAGCTGTTCCTCTGCCTCGCTGCTGTCTAGCTTCCTCTCTGCCCTCGTCTGAGCTTCCCCCAGCCCCCAGGACTGGCCCATGTTCCTCCCCAACCTCCTCACTGTCCGACTTTGCTGCCAGCCCCACTGGCCGCTGGCAGTCACAACACTCAGCTGATTTGCACTGGCAGAGCACATTGCTGTGCCTCAGCACTTTCAAAGCACGCAATCCCCGAACCGGTTGTTAAACCAGCAGGCTCCTAGTACTGGGGAGAGTCCTTGCACGTCTTGCCTTCAGAGGAGCTGCCTTGGTGGGGCGAGTTGTGGCTTTTTGCCGTGGGGGTAGAAAGAGGGGAGAGGCCCTCATTTGTGGGTCTCCCTGTTCTGCTCAGGAGGAGCCGAATTGCTTTTGTGATGCTTGTTCCTTCTTAAACACGAACCATTCAGCTGACGTTTTTCTCCTTCAGACGGTTCTCGCAATTGCTTTCTCCGGTGGCTATCAGATATGCACCTTCTCCATCCCTGTGGGTCAGTGGTGTCAAACTCGAGGCCCAGGAGTTGGATCTGGCCTGTGGGATGCTTAAATCTGGCCCATGGGGGAAGCAGCAAATGAACGGGCCATGGTGCCTCTGCTAATAAAAAGGGAGCTCGGGTGGTGGAGGGACGCATGCCCCCCCCACCAAACTCCATTTTTGCTGGCAGAGGGCTACCAAAACCAAAGGAGAAATGTTTCCCCCTTTACATTTGAGCATGCAAGAAGGGACAGGGAAGGAGAAAGGGAAAGAGGAAAGAAAAAGAAAGGAAGATGGGAAGAGAGCAAGGAAGGAAAAAGAAGGAAAGAGGGGAAGGAAGAAGAAAGGAGATTGAAGAGGGAAGGAAGGAAGGATATTATGATGAGAGGGAGGGAGGGACTTGGGAGTAAGGCCACAGGTGGACGGTGAATGGCCCTTCCCATAGGGAATAAAAGAGGAGCGAAAGGGGAGTGGAGTTTGCAGGAGGCAATTAGTTCACTTAATTGGTTCGTGACTCTCCGAGACTCCTTGCCAAGTTCTGCAGAGATCGGCCTGGCAGCTCTCCAAGCCAGATAAGGTCTGTAACCGTAAATCCTCCCTTGAAAGACTTCGCTGGATGTGAATGAGCAGAATTCACAGCCAATTCATAAAAGAGGTTTTTGTCGGGACAAGGAGTTTGCTTCATGCTCTTGGGAAGCCTGGGTCAGAACATCGATTACATTGACCAGACATGGCCAGGAATCTCGCAATAGATTCCCGCAGCTGCCAAGTTCACCTAGCTAAAAGTGTGACACCCTTTTAGAAACACACACTCGTACTTCTAGAAGGTTTCTGGGCTGCCATCGATGCCGGAAACATATTTGATATGCACGCAACAACCTGCAGGACAGACCGTCCTTCCCTGTAGGTTATCAAATGCAGCTTAGTGTTCACCTTAACGGCAGCTGCTTCGGATTGCGTCTTTGAGCTCAGGAACCAGCCCCACAAGGGGAAAGCATCGAAATGTGGACAGGGATTTTTTTTTTATTGTTCTTAAAAAAAAAAAGAAGTTAAAGTTTTTAAAACCCGGCCCAGCTTTGTGCCTTTTGCTTCCCGCGCGTCGGGTGAATTTTCTGCGTTTTTCCGCCAGAAATGTATGCCGTTAGTTCTCCGCTGACAGGGTCCTTGAGGATTTGACAGTGAAATTTTTTCCAGCCGCTGCTGCTTCTTCGTTAGGATCCTGGCGCTGTCTAACAAGGCAGCCGAGTCGCCTTCGCCGTGTGTTTGTTCTCGCAGGGCTCGGGGCTGCTGCAGTCAGTGCATCGACCAAGGCTGATCATTACAAGGGCGTTCGCTACCATGAATAAAAATGTCACACCCGCTCCTCCCTTCTCGCAGCGGTACAAAATGTCAGCTCTGTCAAACACACATTGCAAGGAGCACGGAGCGGTTGGTACAAATTGGAAAGCCGAATATTCCCTCGGCTTTCTGATATTCTTCATTTGAAGCCGGAGAAAAAGAGTTGTTAACCTATTGCTTGTGATTTCTTCTTTTTTTTTTCCTTTTTTTAAAAACGCTCGCCGGAGCCCCAGAATGGACAGGCTCCTGGCGTGTTGGGGAGGCGGCGGGAGAAGGGAGGAATCCACCTCTTGCGGATTTGGGGAGAACCAACCTCCTCCCTGCTTGGTCTCGGAGGATTTCGTGGAGGGACGTTTCTGTCCGCGGCAGGGTTAGCTTCGTTGTGATTTCGGGAGAGTTTTGCCAAGAATTTCCCAAGCATCTCACAGCCCGCTAAGCACTCCCCAAGACATGCGTAATGGCACGCATAGCCCTTTCTGTGGACATGCAAGCTTTCACCCCGCTCAGCTCCACCGCGCACCTCCCACTGGCCAGCTAATTTCCAGGTCTCTGCTGTGCATGCATGGGGTGCAAACAGAACTAGAACTCACCATCTCCTGGTGATTGGCCCAAAGTCACCTAGGCGGCTTTTATCCCTAAAGCAGGACTAGAACTCACTGTCTCCTGGTGATTGGCCCAACGTCACCCAGCTGAGCCCAAAATTTCTGACGGTTGTTCAGTGAGTGTTGCCTCCTTCACCTTTCAGTCGTTAAGCGAATTGCTGCAGGTGTTCAATTGTGAACGTGGCTGTTAAGTGAATCCAGCTTCCCCATTGTCAGAAACTCGCAAAAGGGGGATCACATGACCCCGGTGACACAGCAACTGTCATAAATATGAATCCGTTGCGAAGAGTCGGTATCCAGTGACCACAGGGAGGCTGCAACATTCGTAAGTGTGGAAAACAGCCATAAGTCCTCTTTTTCAAATGTTGCGGTCCCTAAATGGAACGGTTCTAAGCCAACCGCTACCTGTAGCCTATTTTAAAGGTGAAGGTTCCCCTCGCACATATGTGCTGGTCATTCTCGACTCTAGGGAGTGGTGCTCATCCCCGTTTCAAAGCCGAAGAGCCAGCGCTGTCCGAAGACGTCTCTGTGGTCATGTGGCCGGCATGACTCAATGCCGAAGGGTCACGGAACGCTGTTCCCTTCCCACCAAAAGTGGTCCCTGTTTTTCTACTTGCATTTTTTAACGTGCTTTCGAACTTGGCAGAAGTTGGGACAAGTCACGGGAGCTCACTCCATTACGCGGCGCTGGGGATTCGAACCGCCGAACGGCCAACCTTTCTGATCGACAAGCTTAGAATTTTAGCCGCTGAGCCAATTTTAAGAGCCAGTTGTTGAATTATCTCTACACACCCACACCCCCACACCAGTTGTGCGGCTGTTCCTTTAACCACAAACTATCCGCCGTCATTTTAAGCCATCTCCAAATTGGGCATTCACGGTGTTTCCTCGACGCGGCGCGAGTAATTAAGAGATTCTCCACCAGAGTTTCCCGTTTTTGACCTTTTTGCAAACAATGCGTTTTGCTGCATCAACAAATTAATTGCAAATCAGGCCCTGCTTTCCGTATAACGATGCATCTCTCTGGTTTTTTTTGAGCAGAAGAGAGGCGAGAGGTCCAGAATTCAGAGTAGACACCCACCCACCCTCCCCCCTGGATGCCCCCCCCCCATCATCCATATTTCCCACCTCAATTTCGTGGACCTATTTTGGCAGATCAATACAGGGAGTCCTCGACTTATGGCCATTCGTTTAGTGACAAAGGTCACGACGGTGCCAAAAAAAAAGTGGGCTTAGGTTCCGTTTTGTTGCAACATCCCGGGGGGAGGGTGTGTGTGTCACGCCATCAGAATTCAGATGCTTGGCAACCAATTCATAGTTACGGCGGTCGCACAGTTTCCCCCCGGGGTCAGGTGATTTACGCGTTTGCGACCTTCCAACAAGCAACGTCCATAGGGAATCTGGATTCGCTTAACAACCAGGAGACGAACTGAGCACCTGAAGTGATTCATTTAACAACATCCATGAGGGAAGCCGGATTCACTTAACAATCGGGTGACTAACTGAACACCTGAAGTGATTCATTTATCAACGGTGGCGAGCAACGTCCATGAGGGAAGCTGGATTCACAACAACCGGGTGACGAACTGAACACCTGAAGTGATTCATTTAACAACGGTGGCGAGCAACGTCCATGATGGAGGCCGGATTCGCTTAACAACCAGGTGACTAAATTTTGTGGTGCTCCATCCACTGGAGGCTTTGAAGAAGAGACTGGACAATCATTTGTCTGGAGTGGTATAGTGCACTGAGGGGGAACCTTTTTGTCATCCTGTTCTGAAAGTGTGTGTGGGCACACGCCCATAATCCAATGCATGTGCATGCACGCCGCCCCTCATGTGCATGCGTGTGTGACCCCTACGCGTCCCGTTTTGGGCTTAGTAGGCCTCTCTGCAGCCTCCTGGGAGCAAAAATGGACTGCCGGGGGGGAGGGGGTGGAGACGTCTCCCTGTTGTCCCTCCCCTTGCGCATGTACGGCAGAGACCCGAAAATCAGCTGGCCATCAGGAGGCGTACATGCATTCATGGTGGAGTTGAGCTGGGGCAATAACTCGCGTGTCCGCAGGGAATGCTCTCGTGTCATAGATTCATAGGAATAGGGTGTCCTGCTTGAGCGGAGGGCTGGACTAGAAGACCTCCATTCCAGCTCTATTAAATTAAATTAATTAAAAGATGCAGGGATGAGTCACGTCTCCTTGGCTTCCTGCTCTCCTCTACATTTCTTAAGCGCAACGAGTTCAAAAAGATCTGAGATTCCCTTCCACCGCCAGGAGTTTGTTCCGGGAAGTTGAGGTCCTTCTGAAGGTCTTAGTGTTGTGGCCCGCCAGCGGCAGATTCGGACAGTGGGAAGGTTGGGGAGGAACCTGGGCCAGTCCTGGAGTCTGGGGAAGGCTGTGATGAGGGCTCTGTGTTGGAGGCAGAGAGGGGGGTCAGGGCCATATGCCGGTTATCAGCTGCCTTTGGAGTCGGACATCAGTGAGGCAGAGGAACAGCTGAAGCCTGTTCCCAGTGTGCGCATGCGCAGAGTTGCCAGGAGAAGGGAACAGCTAAAGAACAGGGGCCGACTTGGGAATAAGGCCACAGGTGGACAATGAATGGCCCCTCCCAGAGGAACTAAAAGAGGAGCGAAAGGGGAGTGGAGTTTGCAGGAGAACATTCGTTCGCTTCATTGGTTCATGACTCTCCGAGGCTCCTTGCCAAGTTTTGCAGAGATCGGCCTGGCAGCTCTCCAAGCCAGATAAGGTCTGTAACCGTAAATCCTCCCTTGAAAGACTTTGCTGGAGGTGAATGAGCAGAATCCACAGTCAATTAATAAAAGGGGTTTTTGTCGGGATAAGGAGGTTGCTTCAGACTCTTGGGAAGCCTCGGCCAGAACACTTGGCTGGGTGATATTTTGGGGTGACAGCCGCTCCGTTAGGGCTAATGACTGAAGTTTCCACTTTGCTGCAGCCAAGCACACGACCGGTGAGACCTCCACTTCCCAAGATCCATCGCTCCACCAAGCCCGTGAGTAAATTGGCCGTTTGCCTGCCTCTAACCCCGCGTGCTCCTTCACCTTACTAAAAAAACCACTGCTGGAGGGACTTTGGCAAACTCACGAGAAGTCAGTCGGGGATGGTGGCCTTGGTCAAGGCGCATAAGTTCTAGGTCAGTGATGGCGAATCTTTTTGGCACCAAGGGCCCAACCCGGAACGCCCATGCATGTGCCTGTATGTGTGTGTGCCTGAAATCCGAAGACCAGCTGGCTGACCTGTGCATGCTTGTTTTTTGGCTGTTTTTAGCTCGAAAAATGGCCCATAATGGCCTGGAAAATGGTCTGTTTTGGGGCCATTTTCAGGCTGTATTTAGGCCATTTTTCAGGCCATTTTGGGGTCTCTTTTTTGGGCCATTTTCATGCCGTTTTAAAGACCATTTAGGAGGCTGTTTTTCAGGCTGTTTTCCAGGCCCTTTTCAGGCTGTTTTGGTGGCTGTTTTGGGGCCATTTTCATGCCATTTTTCAGGCCGTTTTCATGCCGTTTTTCATTTAGGGGGCTGTTTTTCAGGCCGTTTTAAGGTTGTTTTTCAGCCCATTTTCAGGCTGTTTTTCAGGCTGTTTTGGTGGCTGTTTTGGGGCCATTTTCATGCAATTTTTCAGGCCGTTTTCATGCCGTTTTTCATTTAGGGGGCTGTTTTTCAGGCCGTTTTCAGGTTGTTTTTCAGGCCATTTTCAGGCTGTTTTTCAGGCCATTTCCAGGCTGTTTGGGGGGCTGTTTTGGGGGCCATTTTCAGGCTGTTTTGGGGGCTGTTTGGGGGGCTGTTTTGGGGAGCTTTTTCAGGCCGTTTTTCAGGCCGTTTTTCAGGCTGTTTCTCAGGCCATTTTCAGGCTGTTTTGGTGCTGTTTTGGGGCCAATTTCATGCCGTTTTTCAGGCCATTTAGGGGCTGTTTTTCAGGCCATTTTCAGGCTGTTTTTCAGGCCGTTTTCGGGTTGTTTGGGGGCTGTTTTGGGGGGCATTTTCAGGCTGTTTTTCAGGCCATTTTCAGGCTGTTTTGAGGTCATTTTCAGGCTGTTTTGGGGTTGTGTTGGGGTCATTTTCAGGCCATTTTTCAGGCTGTTTGGGGGGCTTTGGGGGCATTTTTCAAGCTGTTTTTCAGGCCATTTTCAGGCTGTTTTGGGGTCATTTTCAGGCTGTTTGGGGGTTGTGTTGGGGTCATTTTCAGGCCATTTTTCAGGCTGTTTGGGGGGCTTTGGGGGCATTTTTCAAGCTGTTTTTCAGGCCACTTTCAGGCTGTTTTGGGGTCATTTTCAGGCTGTTTGGGGGTTGTGTTGGGGTCATTTTCAGGCCATTTTTCAGGCTGTTTTGGGGGCTTTGGGGGCATTTTTCAAGCTGTTTTTCAGATCATTTTTCAGGCTGTTTTTCACACCATTTTGGGGGCTGGTTTTTTGGGTCATTTTCAGGGCCATTTTGGGGGCTGTTTTTCTGACCATTTTTGGGCTGTTTTGGGGCCATTTTTTGGGCCCTTTACAGGCTGGTTTTGGTTGTTTTTTTCGGACTGTTTCCTGGCACTCCAACGCCCACAAACCAACTGGCCGGTACATCGGAAACCGGAAGAACAGCTGGCAATGGTGGACGTGCTCGCAGAGGGGGCTTGTGTGTGCCATAGCTTCGCCATCACGGTTCTAGGTTCTGCTTGTCTTCTGCTATGGAGCCACTCTTAACTCCTGTGGGTCTTTTGACACCTTTTCTTTTCTGCAAAGGCTCCTCCAGGCTCAGAAATTCTACTCACGTCTTCTCCAGGCTTTAGAACTTAGCGGTGGATGCAAAGAGGAGAAGAGGTCTTGGGTAGATACCATGTTGGCTTTTGTTCTTGGTTTTGATGGAAAGTTTAGCCCGGCACCAAGGCCTGCCTTTAGTCCCCAACATCTTTAAATTGGGATCCTAGCATTAGCGTTTAGATTTATATAGTATACTGCTTCACAGTAAAGGTTGAGCCAAGTTTGAGCCGGTGAGAATCGAACTGCTGGCAGTTGGCAGAATTAGCCTGCAATGCTGCTTTCTAACCACTGGGACACCATGGTAGGTAGGTAGACAGACAGAGAGACAGACAGACAGACAGATTTGGATGCTAGATTAGATGATAGGTAGATAGATAGATAGATAGATAGATAGATAGATAGATAGATAGATAGATAGATAGATAGATAGATACAGATGGACAGAGACGAGATAGATGATGATAAATAGATAGATAGATAGATAGATAAATAGATAGATAGATAGATAGATAGATAGATACAGATGGACAGACAGACGAGATAGATGATGATAGATAGATAGATAGATAGATAGATAGATAGATAGATAGATAGATAGAGACAGACAGACAGATAGGGAGGGAGATAGGTAGGTAGGTAGTGATATAGAGAGGTAGGTAGGAAGGTAGACATGTAGAGAGGGAGGGAAGGAGGGAGGGACAGACAGACAGACGAGAGAAAGAGAGAGAGAGAGCGGGAGGCAGGCAGGTAGGCACACATAGCACTTAAGACTTATATACTGCTTTATAGTCTTTTACATCCCTCTCTAAGCAGTTTACAGAATCAGCCACTTGCCCCCAACAATCTGGGTCCTCATTTGACAGACCTTGGAAGGACAGAAGGCTGAGTCAATCATTCCCTTCCTGGTACCAATCAGAATACAAGTATTTTTCGACTTACAATAGTTCACTTAAGTGACTGTTCAAAGTTATGACGACACTGAAAAAAAGTCAGTGACCATTTTTTCACAAGTTACGACCTTTCCGGCATTCTGATGCTAACTGTCAGATGGCCCTGGTCCCCTCTCTGCGTCCTACACAGAGCCCTCATCAGAGCCTTCTCCAGACTCCAGGACTGGCCCATCTTCCTCCCCAACCTCCTCACTGTCCGAATCTGCTGCCAGCTCCACTGGCCACTGGCGGGCCACAACACCTTCCTTTAAAAGCAAGATGGAGAAAAATCACAATACGAGATGGCAATCGGTCAAGCGGTATTTCTAGCATGGGGATTTCATGGCTGTCCACTCCTTTGCACGCTGCTTAGCCTTGTGCGCTTGCTCTTAACTGTCCGGTGTGGGTTCGCCAACTCAAGGAAGGGGGCATTTAACAGGATATTATTAGGATGGATTGATGCGTTGCAGATCTCCCTTCCTACCTGTGTGTCGAAGATGGTGCTGATCGCATCTGTCTCAGTTGCTCCAATCTTTTGATTCTGTATTTCATTATTTTTGAGTGCTTTATTTCAACCTAATGGCTCAGGGGCTAAGACGCTGAGCTTGTCGATCAGAAATGTCGGCAGTTCGGCAGTTCGAATCCCTGGTGCCATGTAACGGAGTGAGCTCCCGTGACTCATCCCAGCTTCTGCCAACCTCACAGTTTGAAAGCATGTCAAAAATGCAAGTAGAAAAATAGGGACCACCTTTGGTGGGAAGGGAACAGCGTTCCGTGCGCCTTCAGCATTGAGTCACATTGGCCACATGACCACGGAGACGTCTTCGGACAGGCGCTGGCTCTTCGGCTTTGAAATGGAGATGAGCATGAATGGTTTACGATCTGCTGCTTAAGCAGAGCGGGTTGGACTAGAAGGCCTCCCTGGTCCCCTCCACACCTGTTTATTCGATATTCCGTTCCAAGTTGAGCTGACGTCTCAACTCTATCCAGCTGGTTTCAACTCTCCGCTTGCATGCCCTGGTCATCGTGGCGTGTGGTGGGTGACTTGATCTTGTGGTCAACATGATGGATCAAATTTAAGAGGCACAGTGGAAGGAATTTTTTGTCAGGGTTCCAAATAGCATTCAAATTTAAATCAGAATCCGAGGCAACGTATTGCTCAAAGTTCCAATTTATGAAGAGAGCCATGTTGGCACATCTGGGAAAACCCGAATCTGAAAGCTTCCCGGTTTTCCCCACCCAGTTGAAAGTTCAAGATCTTGCCCCCACACCCACAAGTCCATCCCATGGTCCAATCATCCACTGCCATGCGGGCAGTTCCACCCATCCAGGTCCGGTCAGGTGCAGAGGTGCAAAGACAAAGGATGACCTTGGCTTTCTAGAAAGAATGTTGTTATGGCTACATATCATCTAACTCCGTATAATCCTCCCTCCCATTTTCCCACAATAGAAAATGCATAGTAGTATAATAGGAAGTGTGGCAGGCCAAAGACCCAAAAGGAAAGATGGCTGCAGGCCTGACATAATTGTAGCTAGTTGTGTGTCTTCCCCTGCAACAGGTTGTATTTATCCATGGGAGAATTCACTTTTTTAAAAACATACCTCTGGATCAAGGTAGAACCAAGATTGAGGTAGCCCTCATTAGTCACCGAGGTCCCCTTCCAGCCATCATGGACCTCTGAGCCCCCAAGTAACCTGTGATGAGTGTAGCATTAATTGCAACATGCTCATTTCGCATGGATGCAGCCAAAAAAGCTAACACAATCCTTGGTTGTATAAACAGAGGCACAGAATCAAAATCACGTGAAGTGTTAGCACCGCTTTATAAATCCTCAGTAAGGCCACCCCTGGAACGCGGCATCCAGTTTTGGTCACCACATCACAAAAAAGATGTTGAAACTTTGGAAAAAGTGCAGAGAAGAGCAACTAAAATGATTAAAGACACTTAAAACACAGGAAGAACAATTGCAGGATTTGAGTCTGGCCAGTCTAGAGAAAAGAAGGACTAGTGGGGGGACATGATAGCAGTCTTCCAGAGAAGCCGAGAGAGAGAGTAAAATATACACAGAGAGAGAGAGAAACAGAGAAAACACAGAGAAACAGAGAAGCTGAGAGACAGAGAGTAAAATACACACAGAGAGAGAAACAGAGAGAGAGAAACAGAGAGAGAGAAACAGAGAGAGAAGCTGAGAGAGAGTGAGTAAAATACACACAGAGAGAAATAGAGAGAAAAACAGAGAGAGAGAAGCAGAGAGAGAAAAGCAGAGAGAGAAGCAGAGAGAGTAAAACACACAGAGAGAAGGAGAGAGAGAGAAAGGGAGAGAGAGGGGGGGGAGAGAGAGAGAGAGAGAGAGAGAGAGAGCGCCTTCGCCCCAGCAGTGGAATTGCCATCTCTGGCAGAGACGTCCCCTCTCCAAGAAGGCCAACTCAAAGGTGAAAGGCTTTGCAGCAAGTGACAAACCAGCTTTAGGCTTAATTAAACAGTCTCTCCCTCTTCCCCATCCCTCCCTCCTCAGCTGGCTTGCTCTCTCCCCCTCCCTCCCGGCTTCCTCCCTCTCCCCTCTCCCCTCCCTCCCCATGTTTTATCATCCCTAATGAAGCAGTCTCTTCCATCCATCCTGCTGATTGCCAAGCCTTCTCCTTTGTCTGCTGGCACTCAGCCATGCAGCCCTGCTCTGACAGCCCAGCTCCCCTAATTAGCTCTGTTGTTCTTTTCCTCCGATGTTTCTCCGCCTTGCAAGTTCACACGAAGTGTGTCCCCCCCCTCCCCCGGCAAACTTAATCCTTCCTTGCCTGCCATAAATTCGCCACTCTTAAGCCTCTTCTGGATGGACGGACTGACGGATGGGAGGGAAGGAGATCGGCCTCGTGGGCTGCACCACTGCACCTGGGCTCGGAGGCTTCTGACACCTGACCCCCGTCCATCCCATGTGGGGAGGGGGCGGCATGACATTCAGTGTCTCTCCAGAGGACCCGTGGATGCTCTCCTCCCCCTCTTCCTCCCCCTCTTCCTCCAGCCCTCGTCCGTGGGGCTGGGCTCCCCCTGGATAGAGCATTTCAGATCCAAGAAGGGCTCTTCCATGCCTACCTAGACAGAGCCTTGGGTTTCTTGCAGCTCAAACCAAGGAGGCCCCCTTTCCTTTGGCCAAGGACTCAACAGTCTCCAAGAATGTACAATAACAGAAGAGTTGGAAGGGACCTTGGAGGTCATCTCATCCATCCATCCATCCATCTATCTATTTATCTATCTATCTAACAGATTAACAGAGTTGGAAGGGACCTTGTAGGTCATCTAGTCCAACCCCCCGGCCCAAGCAGGAGATAATACACCATATCTGACAGATGGCAATCCAATCTCTTCATGAAAGCCTCCAGTGATGAAGCTCCCACAACTTTGAAGGCAACTTCTGTTCCATGGGTGGATTGTTCTCACTGTCAGGAAATTTCTCCTTTCCAAGTTGAATCTCTCCTTGGTCAGCTCCATTGAATATAGATTAACTGAGTTAGAAGGGGTCTTCAAAGTCATCTAGTCCAACCCCCTCCATCCAAGCAGGAGACCCTACACCATTTCTGACAAATGGCAGTCCAGTCTCTTCTTGAAAATCTCCAGTGATGAAGCTCCCACAACTTCTGAAGGCAACTTCTGTTCCATGGGTTGATTGTTCTCCCTGTCAGAAAATTCCTCCTTATTTCCAGGTTGAATCTCTCCTTGGTCAGTTTCCATCCATTATTCCTTGTCCGGCCTTCAGGTGCTTTGGACAATAGCTTGACCCCCTCCTCTCTGGGGCAGCCCCTCAAATATTGGAAGATGCTATCATGTCTCCCCTGGTCCTTCTCTTCCCTAGACTAACTGTGCCCAATTCCTGCAACCGTAGACCACACTTGGAATACTACATCCAGCTTTGATTACCACGATATATATAAAAAAAGATGTTGATACTCTAGAAAGAGTGCAGAGAAGAGCAACAGATGATTAGGGGACCGGAGGGCTTTCTGATCAACAAACTCAGTGTCTTTGCCACTGAGCCAGCACATCCCTTTGTGACAGCCTGTAGGATGTCTCTATTTCCATGAAGTAGCAGAAAGAATTTTTGGGACGGTGGAGAAAATTGGGGTGCCCAAGACTAACCCATTTTGGGGTCAAGGGGCAAGTGAGTAGGAACTCCTCCCTGCTTCATTTCACTGGACAGTTCAAAGAAGCTGCTCAACCCAAACCTCTTCTAACCACGAAGAAGAACAAGACTTACTCAATCAATCAGAATACAACTGGAGGTCTTCTAGTCCAACCCTTTGCACAAGCAGGTGTTGTGGCCCACTAGCGGCGAGCAGAGTCGGACAGTGAGGAGGTTGGGGAGGAACATGGGCCAGTCCTGGAGTCTGGAGAAAGCTCAGACGAGGGCTCTGTGTCAGAGCCAGAGAAGGGGTCAAGGCCATCTGGGAGTTATGTGCTGCCTCTGGAGTCTGATATCAGCGAGGCAGAAGAACAGGGGGAGCCTGTTCACAGTGTGTGCATGCGCAGAGCTGCCAGAAGGCAAGAACAATTAAGAAAACAGGGTCAACTTGGGAGTAAGGCTTGGAGGTGATTGGCCCCTCCCATAAGACATAAGAGAGGTGCAAACAGGATGTGAGCTTTTGCAGGAAGCAATTAGTTCATCTGGTCGGTTCAACCTTGGAAAAGTTGACCCTGTGCCAAATTTAGCCTTGCTCTGCATTTGGCAATTAGGCAGCATTCCGAGGGAGATAAAGGTGGGTGCTAATCAACATTCCCCTGAAAGGCTGTGGCAACTCGAGCAGACACCTGTCGGACTCTTCACGGACTGTTTGTGAAGACTTGCGGGCTGGGAATGACCATAATTTACAGCCGTCTAAATAAAAGAGGGTTTTGGAGACTAAGATTGGGATTTATGCTTTCTCAGGAAGCCTAGGAGACCCTATACCTATGGTGGTGAAACCAGTCCACTCATGCTGCACTGGCCAGCTGGTCTTGGTGCACACCAGAGCACTGGAAACTCGAAGACCAGCTGGTTCTGGTTTGGCCACTCGATGCTGAAAAGGTTCACCATCCCTGCCCTCAGACAGGTAGCTGTCCAGTCTCTCCTTAAAAACCTCCAGTGATGAAGCACCCACAACTTCTGGTGGCAAGTCCTTCCACTGGTTCATTGTCCTCACTTTTAGGAAGCTTCTCCTCAATTCCAGATTGACTCTCTCCTTGATTAACTTCTTGTCCTGCCTTCTGGTGCCTTGGAGAAGAAGTCGATCCTCTCCTCTTCGTGGCAGCCTCTCAAAACTTGGAATCTGTCATGTCCCCCTTCTCTTGTCATCCTTGGCTTTGCCATCGCTGGAGCACAAACTCATTTCTGGTTTCCCCTTGCTTAGCTCTGTGCAGTTGCTTAGTTCCACCCGCCCTCTGATTCATGCTAGAATAGACAGGAAGCCTTGCCTTGATTTTTCCTTGTTTGCGGTGTCCTGCCTAAAGTGTCATGGATGTTACAAGCCAGGGGTGAAACTTAGCTTTGATACCGGTTCGGTAGCAATGTGAGCAATGCATGCGCAGGAGGACCTTCCGGGCACGCGCAGAGGGTCAAAAACAGACGTGATGACATCCGGGTGGGAGGGCGGAGCCTGCTACCAAGCGCACCTGCAAAGGTAAGCGAACAGCGAGGGAGGGGGAATCCGCTGTGCCACGCGATTAAGATTAGCTAGAAAGCAGGAAATCCTGCTTTCTGGCTACCATATTTCTTGGAGTATAAGATGCATCTTTTTCCCTCAAAAAAGAGGGTGAAAATCTGGGTGCGTCTTATACACTGAATATAACATTTTGGCCTCCCTAAACCCTGCCCCCTTTGCAAAAATGGCCATGCATAGCCTTTAGGAGACTTCCAGAGTGCTCCTAGGGCCTGGGGAGGGGAAAAATGAGCAAAAAGTGGTCTGTTTTTTGCTCGTTTTTGCCACCCCAGTCCCCAGGAGCATTCTATAAGCCTCCTAAAGGCTATGCATACCCCTTTTTGTCAAAAAATGGGCCGTTTTTTCCTTGTTTGGGGGGAGGCAGCCCCCAGCAGCACTCTACAAGCCTCCTAAAGGCTATTCATGCCCTTTTTTGGACAAAAAACAGGGCCGTTCTGGGGAGGTCTGCAGAGTGCAAAAACGTTTTTTTTAATTTGCCTCTTCAAAATCTTGGTGCGACTTATTCTCAGGGGCATCTTATATTCCGAAAAATACGGTAATATAAATTGCGCTTCACAGCTGATCGTCGGAAAAAACTTTCACCCTTGGTACAAGCAGATGTGGCCTCTCTCCAAATCTGGACTGGGAGAGGTCTCAGGTGTGTCCTTTAGCTGCAGGGATCTGCCTTGATCTGAACCGAATCGCATTGCCCACACCTGGTCGACGAAACCCAATTGATCCAATGAGATGGATTCATTTTCAAATGACTGGAAGATCTGGTCTGGGGGTCTCTCTTCTAAACATGACAAGAATGTCTTCCAGAAATGGAGGAGAAGTCTCTGAACACTGGGGCAAGGAGGGACTTTGGCCTTTTCCCTAATTCATGCATGAGGCTTGAAGGCATCTCAGGCTGGTTTTGATGTACCAATGGAAGCATCTAGGAGTTTGAAGTACTTCTCAGAGCTCCAGCCAATGTTTCAATTGTGGGAGTGTGGCTAAGACGCTGAGCTTGTCAATCAGAAAGGTCGGCAGTTCAGTGGTTTGAATCCCTAGCGCCGCATAATGGAGTGAGCTCCCGTGACTTGTCCCAGCTTCTGCCAACCTAGCAGTTCGAAAGCAGGTAAAAAATGCAAGTAGAAAAATAGGGACCACCTTTGGTGGGAAGGGAACAGCATTCTGTGCGCCTTCAGCATTGAGTCATGTCGGCCACATGACCACGGAGACGTCTTCAGACAGCGCTGACTCTTAGGCTTTGAAACAGAGATGAGCACTGCCCTCTAGAGTCAGGAACGACTAGCACAGATGTGCAAGGGGAACCTTTACCTGCCTCAAAAATAGAGATAGGAGCCTCCCAAGTGTTGTGGCTGCCATCTTTATTCCTTGGACCACACCCTGAAGATACCCCTAGTCCCTTTGAGAAGTCCTACTCCAGCTGTTCTTCTCTCAAAAGTTACACTGCTGCTTCTACCTTAGCCTCCTGACCAATGAATGTCTTCCTTGTGTCCTTTGAATATTTTTGCATTGTGGCAGGCTTGCATTGCTTTAAAAAAAAGCCTGTTTAGTTTAGTTTAGTTTACTTTATTGTCATTACACCCCGTGCAATGAAATTAAATGCCATCTTCCGTATACATTGTAACCATAAAAACAAAACACAAATGCACATTCTTCGCATTCTATACAATTGAAATTGAAAACCCCTGATATTGCATTCATATTGCACTATACCATAGAATTCAACATAGTTAAGTGCCCTGGGATAAGAAGCTGTTTTTCAGCCTATTTGTTCTGGTTTTTATTATCCTGTACCGGCTGCCAGATGGTAATAGTTCAAAAAAAATGTGCCCAGGATGAGATGGATCTTTAAGGATGTTTCGAACTTTCTTAAGGCAGCGGGAGCTCTGAAGCTCTTCCAAAGAGGGGAGAGGGCAGCCAACGATCCTCTGGGCAATGACGTTGACCCTCTGGAGCGCATCCTATCTGTCCCTATGCAATTGGCCAACCAGACACAGGTGCAGTAAGTTAAAATACTCTCTCTGGTGCAGCGGTAGAAGGTCACCAGCAGTTTTCCATCCAGTTGTTGTTTCCCGAGAAGTCTCAAGTCATATAATCTCTGCTGGGCCCTTTTGACCAGGGCTGCAATGTGAGTATCCCCAAGTCAGGTCCTCTTTTTATGACAACACCCAGAAACTTAAAACTGGCCACTTGCCCTACTCGGTCTCCATTGCTAAGCAAGGGCTGGAGGTCTGATCTATTATTTCTGTAGTCCACTATAAACGCTCCTTGGTCTTATTGGGGTTAAGGACCACGTTATGGTCTCCACACCACGAAAGCAACTGATCCACCTCATCTCAATAGGCAGATTCATCCCCAACACACACACCCCGGAGATAAGTCCCACCACATGTTGATCCCATGGCTTTGTCTACACTGTACTTCTCGTGGTCCAGGAAGGTATCTTTGCCCAGAACATTTGTTCGGTTTGGCAAAGGATGGTACGACATTTTCAGAAATGTTGCGGCGAGATCTTTGATTGGGGAAGGGTTGCATCGTATCCCTTCTCTGGTGCATGTCAGAATCACTGGTGCATCTCCGCTTGGTGTCCCATAGGTTCGGCCGCCCAGACCGCAAGTTGTGCGAAGACCCAAAGGCAACGTTGCTGCGGATGGTCGAAGGACATCGGTCTCCAGCCCAGAACAGTGAGTATCTGACTCTCAGATTCCTCCTTCGTTAAAACTTGGTGGAACGCGATTGCCCTCTGGTGGAGGAAACCCGGAGACTCTTTGTCCTGTTGCTTCTGGGCACCTGGTTCCTACTTTTCTCTTCTACTCATCACCCTTGCAAAGTGTAGAGTTAAAATTGAGAAATCCCCATGCACGAATAATAATAATAAGGGCTCCATAGGGGGATAACAAGGCCAAATCCAGACTAAACATCTGGCTGGGTGACCAAGCGTGTTGAACAAGACAGAAAATGTCCTATTTTGCCCTAATAGGCCACAATTTGGTCTACCACGCAACTTAGAGGTACAATATTCCTGCATTTTTCTCAGTCTCACCCTTGAATTTATTCTGCTGTCAGTTTAGGTTTAGGTTTTAGGTTTTATTGGGATTTATATGCCGCCCTTTTCCCTGAGGGGACTCAGGGCGGCTTACAACCACAGGGGAGGGGAAGTGCAAGGTCAAAACAAACACTTTGTGAACAAAAGAAAAATAATAAAACACAGCTTTCATTCAGCAATCAAACACTCAGGCGGGTAATTAGAAGCCTATCCCCAGGCCTGCTGGGAGAGCCAGATCTTGAGGGCTGCGCGGAAGGTCTGGATCGTGGTGAGGGTGCGGATCTCCATGGGGAGCTCGTTCCATAGGGTCGGGGCAGCAACAGAAAAGGCTCTCCTCCGTGTGGTCGCCAGTCGACATTGACTGGCAGATGGGATTCGGAGGAGGCCCAGTCTGTGCGATCTGATTGGTCGATTTAGGGAGGTAATCGGCAGAAGGCGGTCTCTCAAGTACCCAGATCCACTACCATGGAGTGCTTTAAAGATGGTCATCATTATCCTGAAGCGCACCCGGAGACCAACAGGCAGCCAGTGCAGCTCGCGGAGGACAGGTGTAACGTGGGCGAACCGAGGTGCGCCCACTATCACTCGCGCGGCTGCATTTTGGACTAGCTGTAGTCGCCGGATGCACTTCAGGGGCAACCCCATGTAGAG
The DNA here is from genome assembly GCF_009769535.1 of Thamnophis elegans. Taxonomy (NCBI): domain Eukaryota; kingdom Metazoa; phylum Chordata; class Lepidosauria; order Squamata; family Natricidae; genus Thamnophis; species Thamnophis elegans. The sequence continues at coordinate 29,367,364 of NC_045556.1, forward strand.
CCCATTGCAGTATTCCAGTCTAGAGATCACAAGGGCTCGAGTGACTGTTGTGAGGGCCCCCCGATCTAGGTAGGGCCGCAACTGGCGGACCAGGCGAACCTGGGCAAATGCCCCCCTGGTCACAGCTGACAGCTGGTGGTCAAAAGTCAGCTGTGGATCCAGGAGGACTCCTAAGTTGCGGACCCTATCTGAGGGGTATAAAATTTGACCCCCCAGCCTAAGCGTTGGTGTATTAGCCAAATTATTGGGGGGGAAACACAACAGCCACTCGGTCTTATCCGGGTTGAGCACCAGTTTGTTAGCACTCATCCAGTTCTTAACGGCCTCCAGACCCCGGTTCATCACGTCCACCGCTTCATTGAGTTGGCACGGGGCGGACAGATACAATTGCGTATCGTCCGCATATTGATGGTATTTTATCCCGTGCCTCCGAATGATCTCGCCCAGCGGTTTCATGTATATGTTAAATAGTAGGGGGGATAGGACCGAACCCTGAGGTACTCCACATGTTAGGGGCCTCAGGGACGATCTCTGCCCCCCTACTAACACCGACTGCGACCTGTCCGAGAGGTAGGAGGAGAACCACCGCAAAACAGTGCCTCCCACTCCCACCTCCCGCAGTCGTCGCAGAAGGATACCATGGTCGATGGTATCGAAAGCCGCTGAGAGGTCAAGGAGAACCAGGATGGACGCATAGCCTCCATCTCTGGCCCTCCAGAGATCATCGGTCAATGCGACCAAAGCGGTTTCTGTGCTGTAACCAGGTCTGAAGCCGGACTGGAAGGGGTCAAGATAACTGGCTTCCTCCAAGGCCCGTCGAAGCTGAAAGGCCACCACCTTCTCAACAACCTTCCCGATAAAGGGAAGGTTGGAGACAGGACGAAAGTTGTTTAAGATGGCTGGATCTAACGATGGTTTCTTTAGGAGGGGTCTCACCACCGCCGTTTTGAGCGCGGCGGGGAAGTGCCCCTCCCGAAGGGAGGCGGTGACAACCGCCTGGATCCAGCCATGTGTCACCTCCCTGCTGTTGGCCACCAGCCAGGAGGGACACGGGTCCAAAATACAAGTGGAGGCACTTACAGCTCGGATGGCCTTGTCCACATCCCCAGAGGCAACTTCCTGGAACTCAACCCAGAACTGATGTGGCAAATGATCCTCCTGTGTCTCAGCTGGATCTACTGCGGTGGAGTCCAAGTCCGATCGAAACCGAGCTACTTTGTCCGCCAAGAATTGAGCATAATCCTCAGCCCTACCCTGCAAGGGGTCTCCCGCATCCCTCCTATTAAGGAGGGAGCGGGTTATCCTGAACAGGGCGGCTGGGCGTGACTCGGCGGACGCAACCAAGGAAGAAATATATGATCTTTTTGCAGTTCTTAATGCTCGGACATAGTCCTTGGTGCAGGTAGTTAAGAGTGCTCGGTTTGCCTCGGACCTATCGGACCTCCACTGGTGCTCTAGGCATCTCCTCCGGCGTTTCTTCTCCCGGAGTTCCTCGGTAAACCAGGGAACTCTCCGGGATCCACTGACCCGGAGGGGCCGTAGTGGCGCAATCCGGTCGAGAGACTCCGACGCCGCCGAGTACCAGGCGGCAGCCAGAGTCTCCGCCGAACTGTGGGCGAGGGTATCAGGAATAACCCCAAGCTCCGTCTGGAACCTCAAAGGGTCCATAAGTCGCCTGGGGCGGAACCACCTGGTCGGTTCCTCCTCCCTACGGTGGGGGTTTGGCCTCCGGAAGTCAAGCCTCAGTAGGCAATGGTCTGACCACGACAGGGGTATGATCTCATTACCCCTCAGACCAAGATCACACATCCACTGCTCCGAGAGAAATACGAGGTCGAGCATGTGACCCGCTGCATGGGTTGGGCCCCGAATTACTTGGGTCAAGCCCATGGCTGTCATGGAAGCCATGAACTCCTGCGCCCCTTCAGAGCGTTCACCGAGCGATGGCAAGTTGAAATCCCCCAGAACTATAAGCCTGGGGAACTCAACTGCCAGCTCGGCTACTGACTCGAGGAGCGAGGGGAGGGATGCTGCAACGCAGTTGGGAGGCAGGTACGTTAGCAGCAAACCCACTTGACCCTTGAGGTCCAACTTTATCAGCAGAGACTCACACCCGACAAGCTCCGGAGCAGGGACCCTACGAGGTAACAGAGACTCCCGGATTACAATAGCCACACCGCCACCCCTTCCCTGGGCTCTCGGCTGATGAAGCACCTGAAATCCCTCTGGGCACATCTCTACAAGGGGGACTCCTCCTTCTGTGCCCAGCCAGGTTTCAGTAATACATGCCAGGTCTGCCCTCTCGTCAACAATTAAGTCCCGGACGAGGGGAGCTTTGTGAACAACAGACCTGGCATTTAGCGACAACAGCCTGAGACCAGGGTCCTGACTACTCGCGCCATCTGGTCTTGGAGTGGGACTCCTAGGGCCGGAAGGAGGGATCTCTGTAATGTAGCGAACCCTCCTTCCCCGGTAATGGCCAGCCCTAAGGTCCCCGCCGTATCTGCCTCTCCCTGTCACGACCGCTATGCTCCGACCCACTCCCATGTCCATGGTCCCCCCAACCACCCCAGTTCCTCCCGCCTTCCCCAGCAGGTCCTCCGAGTCAAGCATTCTCATTTATCCACTCTAACAAATCCCACGTAAGAATTTAAAACATATAAAATACAAAGGTAACAATTACTAAAAGTGGGCCATTCATTCAATTCCAAGCAACTCCCATACACTCAACATTCTAATTAAAATTGCGCAGTTATAATATATAATAATATGGAAACAGTGGAGGAAGCGATGGTCTGCTCCTCTCCCTTCTTATGTCCTGGGGAGATGTCCTTAGCCACCAAGTCAAAAGTACGTAGTATATAAGGTGGCTGTAGACAAACAAGATTGAGTATAAAGCTCCAGAGTTCGTAGACGGCTCCCATATAGTCTTGCCCCACTGGTGGAGGTTAGCGGGCTGTATATTCGAAAGTCTCTTTCTCAAAGATATATAAGGGCCCCAATGTAGGAGGCCAGAGTTCGAGGCTAACTTGCACCGCTCTTGCAAATGGAAGGAAAATTGCTGGTATTTTCGGGGCTCAGTCCTTGTCCCTGCTGTCGCCATCCTCTATTCCTCCTTGCCAGTTGGCCACAGTCCTACTCCTCTTAATAATTCAGTGAGCAGGGAGCAAGGTCCGGAGGGGGTTACAACGATAATAAATAGCAAAACAGCAGATGATAGATAATAAATTAGGTAACAGGTAGCAAAGTGAGCAGAGATAGATCCGAGGGGGGGGGGCGTCTAGGGTAGTAGCAAGCACGACCATTCAATCTATAGATTCAGTGCAGCCTCCAACAGCTTCCGACAGCCCCCCTCTCTAAAGTAGACCAAGTCAAAAGTTCACCCCTCTTAGCTCACCAGTCACTCCCCAGTCACCAAGACTCACAGACACAGTCACCACCACTCAGCTCCAGCATAGTCAGCAAGCCGGCCGGAAAGGAGGATGCAAGAATGTAATGCTGTGAGTCAGCTGTTTGGTGCCGCCATTTCCTCCATGCTTTCCTCCACGTTTTTCTTCTAAGCTCAGCAGCCGCTGTTCCGCTGCTCTGGATGACTGATAGGACCAGGGGCCAGCAGGTAATCGGCCAGGGGGGCTCACCAGCAGCACCAGGGGCTTCCGAAAAAGACCAGAGATGGTAAGATGGTAGGGGAGGCTCCGAACGCCCGCGCGCCGCTCTCACCGCCGCGCGCCGCCGTCGCCGCTGTCCTCGCACAGCTGGGTAGCCCGGGCTGCCGCTATAGTAAAAATGCGAGCCTCCGGATTTCAGCAGGTCCTATAGATTCCGGAGCTCTTGAGCTCTCCCAGGGACTGTTTCCAGCTGTTTTAGCGGTCCGTTTGGAGGCTTCTCGGTGCTTTTTCGCCAGAATTAATGTGGAGCGAAAAAGCCCGGTCGCCATTCCAAACCCGCGCATGCGCATCTACTAGTTGTCTGCTGGATTCCCCCTCCCCCTCCTTTTTGGTGTTTTGGGATGGGAAAAGTGAGGGAGAGGGTGGTTCTGGTTGAAAGATTTATTTTTTTATCTATTTATTTCATCAAGCATGTGTTAGATAACATATATAAGTATATAAACATGAATTTGAATACATGAAATGCATATGATACAAGGGAACATTAAGGCAGGGACGGAAGGAACGCTGGTGCGCTTATGCACGCCTCCTTTACAGACCTCTTAGGAATGGGCTGAGGTCGACAGTAAACAGTGTAAGGTTAAAGTTTGGGGAGTTTGGGGAAGAAATCACAGAGTCAGGTAGCACATTCCAGGTGTTGACCACTCTGTTTCTGAAGTCGTATTTTCTGCAATAGAGTTTGGAGCAGTTTACCTTGAGTTTGTATCTATTGTGTGCTCATGTATTGTTGTGGTTGAAGCTGAAGTAGTCGTTGACAGGTAGGACGTTGTAGCAGACAATTTTATGTACTATGCTTAAGTTAGACCGAAGTTCTAAGTTGTCTAAGTCCAAAATTTTGAGCCTGGTGGCGTAAGGGATTCTGTTGCGAGCAGAGGAGTGGAGGACTCTTCTCGTGAAATACCTCTGGACTTGCTCGATTGTATTAATGTCCGATATGAAGTGCGGGTTCCAGGCAGACGAGCTGTATTCAATAATTGGTCTAGCAAAGGTTTTGTATGCTCTGGTTAGCAGAACAATATTACTAGAGAAGAAGCTACGCAAGATGAGGTTAACAACTCTCAATGCCTTTTTTGGCAATGCTGTTACAGCGAATCTGGCTCTTAGATCGTTTGAGAGGAGTACTCCCAGGTCCTTGACAGAGTCTACAAGGTCGTGTCCACCCACTTTGTATTTTGCGTCCTGGTTATTTTTTTTGCCCATGTGTAAGACAGAGCAAAAAGAGCGAGAAAGTTTCTCACTTACCAACTCTTTTCTGGAAAATAAAACTCCAGAAAGGACACGATTGGGTGAGTCAGACATCCCTCGTGCCATGGATTCTACTACGATACTCGCAGTTGTAGTTCCAACCCATGGCCAATTGCTTCTTGAGAGGGTGAAGAGAAACAGGTGGGGAAGCTTTTGATGGTAATCCATAATCACGTGTCCAAAACAGATTTTCAACGTCTCATGGGAAACATGCCAGCAATTTCCTGCCGATGACTCATTCTCCCAGGCCACGGAGAAAAGATATTATTCAAGCATTCCTTAATTTTTGGAGAAATAGTGGAAGGTCTCCATTTCTATCAGGGAGAGGAGAAAAGATCTAAACTCTTTGGCTGCTTTCGAGCTGGGGGCTTCCTCCTGGTGTCAGGCTTCCAAGTAAGACCCCCAATGCAAGAAGACTCCAAGACGAGGTTCCTCCAAGCTCCATTTTATTAGAGCTGTCACATTGGCACATCTGGGAAAACCCAAATCTGAAAGCTTCCAGGTTTCCGCCCATTCAAGGAAAGTTCCAGTCCCTGCCCAGCAACCCACATGTCCGTCCCATGGCCCAATCTGGCACCGCCCAAAACTGGAGATGCCTCCCAGTCACCCCATTGCTGCTGCAAGGCCAGGTGACCTTGACTTTCTGAGAAAGAATGTTATTATGGCTACATATCATCCACACTCTATACCAGGGATGGTGGACCTTTTTCTTATGGAATGCCAAAATTGGGTGTGTGCATGCACAATGGCGTGCCCACATCAATTCAAACCTCCCCACCCACCTGCACATGCGTGCCCCCACACACACACACCGCACATGCACATACAATCCCTCCCCAGGCTCTGGCGGCTTTCCCAAAGCCTGGGGATGGCGAAAAAATGGGCCAACGGGCCAACTGGAAGTTCGTTCCCGAACTTCTTTCATTCCCGAACATCCGGTTAGCTCGCTGGGGCTGTTTTTCGCCCTCCTGAAGTCAGGGGAGGGCAAAAGCTGCCTCCCCCGGCCCTCCAGAAGGCTGAAAATCAGCTGGCTGGTGCACGCATAGCTCCGTTTGCCACCTATGGCATGCATTCCATAAGTTCACCATCACGGCTCTATACAATCCCCCTCCTCCCATTTTCCCACAGTAGAAAAAGTGGCTGGCCTGAAGACCTGATTGTAAGAGCTTCCAGGCTTCCATATTTGGTGTTTCCCGGACCAGAACAAGCAGAACAAGGCCCCCTTCCCACCTCTCGGCAGACCTTCTCGTTGCCCCACCTAACAAGGGATCTGCAGAAAGTTTCCGCTGGTTCCTCGCGCATGAAACAAACAAGGTTGGCCCAAGGGAATGGGTGACAAATGAAGCATCTTCCCTTGCGGCCTTCATTTAGACTGAGGGAGAACTTGGGTGGTTGGGGTGGGGGTGGGGGGTTAAGCTGAGCCTGAAATCTCCTTGCTGGGATTCCCAGGGGGGAGTCCGAGGAACCCCTGGGGTTCTTTTGCTGCGAAGGCTGTTTCGTTGTTGTTGTTTTGCAAAAGAAGAACAACGCATAGCAACGTCAGTTAAAAACGTCAAGGCAGCGAGACCCACCGGCGAGGGTCTTAATCCAGGAAGCCTCCCAGATTAATTGGAAAATTAGCTATTGAATGATGGTATCATTAAACGTGCCTAAAATTATAACCATGAGCAGTGAAATGATATAACCAAACAGTGAGTGATTAGATCAATGAAAGAATATATCTTAATCTAAGCGGCCTTATTAATAGCAAAATTATAGGGATTGGATGAATGGAAGGAATATGAATAGATCTGCCCTACATGTTGAAATGATATGGTATTAGAATTGTCAAGGGATGCGGTGGCTCGGTGGCTAAGACTCTGAGCTTGTCGAACAGAAAGGTCAGCAGTTCGACGGTTCGAATCCCCAGCGCTGCGTAATGGAGGAAGCTCCCGTGACTTGTCCCAGCTTCTGCCAACCTAGCAGTTCAAAAGCATATAAAAAATGCAAGTAGAAAAATAGGGGCCACCTTTGGTGGGAAAGGAACAGCGTTCTGTGCACCGTCGGTGTTGAGTCATGCCAGCCACATGACCACGGAGACGTCTTCGGACAGCGCTGGCTCTTCAGCTTTGAAATGGAGTTGAGCACTGCCCCCTAGAGTCAGGAACAACATATGTGTGATGGGAACCTTTACCTTTTACCTATGGATTGGATGAATGGAAAAAAAATATGAATAGACCTACCCTATATGTTGAAATGATATTGTGATTAGAATTGTACATTGACACGCTGAACAATGAAAGAATGAACGACGGAACTTTAACCTAAATAGATGTGAAGAGTTAAATAAGGTAAGTATGAATAATAAAGCTGGTAGAAAGATGGAAGACAAAAGAAACGCCTTTGAATATTACGGTGACATGAATAAAAGTTAGAATAGAGATAGAAATAAGGGGGACAACAGTATATATATTTTAACATAACAAGATATATGTAATAAGAGGGAGGTTTAGAAATTGAAGCGGTAGTATCAGGTATGTTTAAACAATAGGAAACAAGGAAAATGAAATGTAATAACCATGAGAAATAATATTATGTTTACTTGTATCAAAATGTATGATGCCCAGGTATCATACTGTTCACGCATTGATATGCATAAACAATATAAAATAATAAACTTGACCAGAGGAAATTCTCCTCTGTGTTAGAGGCACCAAAATAAATAACCAAGATGATATAAAGCCTCCTGCTGGGTGTTGGACTAGATGACCTCCGAGATCCCTTCCAGCCCTGGATTGCTGTGCTGTTTCAAAGCATCCTCTGAAGCTGCTTCTAGTGCCAAGGTCCCTCTCCTTTTTCCTTCCTCTCCTATTTCTCTTGGGAGCCAAAATGGGGTGCACCCCCTCCGCTCCCCTGTTTTGGCCTAGCAAGCCTACCTGCACTTACCTGGGAGCCAAAACGGGACACATGGGGGACTCCTGGAAGGGGCGGGGGCAGTCAGAGATGGTATTTTCCGGTTCTCCAAACCAGTTAAAATTCCCACTACCGATTTGCCCGAACTGGTCAGAACCAGCTCCTGCTTCACAGCCCAGCCCCCTTGCCCAAGGAAGGGGACCAGTTTAGATCAGCAGATCTAAAGTTGAGAGTCACCAAAGGCTACTATTTTCTCTCCGCTCTCTCAGCTTTCTCTCTTCTCTCCTTCTCTCTCTCCCTTACTCCTCTCTCTCTGCTTTCTCTCTCTCCCTCTCTCCTCTCCTTTCTTCTTTCCTTCTCTCTCTCTTCCTCCCTCTCTTCCTCCCTCCCTCCTCTCTCTCTCTCTGCTTTCTCTACCTCCCTCCATCTCTCTCTCCTCTCCTTTCTCTCTCTCTTTCGCTCTCTCCCCTCCCCCCCCACTCCTCCCTCTCATTTATCTGTCTTAAGTACATTTAGGTGTCAATTAAATTTGAAATATCTACATTTGTCAGCTCTTGGTTTTTGGCCAGCCACGAGATGGCTGCGGATTTGTCCAGGCATCCTGACATATGGGGGGTGGGGAGGGGGGTTGGAAGCCCCCGAAATGCAGATTGTCCTCATTAAAAAACCCGAAGCGCCGATTCTCCGAACGGGAGACAGAGCCGCCGCGGAACACATCCCCGGCTTTATAGTGCCGTGTTTCTGACATGATATTTAAAAAGGAACAGCTACGGGCTGTCACGACTGTCAGCCGGCGGCTCTAACCGGAGACACGTTAAACTAAACATTAGAAGGAGATCAGCAAGCCATCTGCACGGGAGCTTTTGAGGAGGGGGGGAGACGAGGGCCGTTGCAGCCTTGCAGCCATGCCGAGCCTTCGGGATTGACGGACAGGCTGCCGTTCAGTCCCGGGCCCAACCACCTTTTCCCGCGAAGACAGCTCTTTGTGTGCCGAGCGTGAGCCGGTGGCGGGTGGCAGCCGCCGGGAGAGAAAGCATACCGAATTGGGTTAATGAGGGAAGAGGCTCGGATGCCTCCAGCGAAGGTGGGAGAGGGAGGGGGGAGGAATATAATAAATAGCCCTCGACTTTTTTTCAGCACGCCTCCCTCCGGCTCTTCAGCAAAATGGTTGAAGGCAGGGATGGAATTTGGAGGTTGGGCAAAAACCCTAGCTAGGGGATCACCCAAAAGTGCATGGAAGATTACGGTGTAGCCCTCTCCCCCAGCGCCTAATTTTCAACCTCCATGGCCTCCTGCAGCACTTTGCCGGCTGTTTTTGGCCCTGTTTTTGGTCCTGCAGCCCATTTTCGGTTCTGGTTTTAATTATTTGTCAACACGCACGAGGAAACAAGCATGAAAAGGCATGAAAAAAACGGCACAAATAAATGGATATAAATAAGCCAAAGATAAAAACACATAAAAAGAGTACATATCAATGGGGACAGTAGGACAGGGACGGAAGGCACGCTGGTGCACTTATGCATGCCCCTTTTACAGACCTCTTAGGCATGGGGTGAGGTCCATGGGAGACAGCTTAAGGTTAAAGGTATGGGGGTTAGGGGAACTGTTGTGGCCCAGCAGGAGCCGTTGGAGCTGCCACCAGGCTCCGACAGCGAGGGGCCCAATGAGTCAGCTCTGGAGGATGTGGAGGACCCTGGACAGGGTTCCGACTCCGAGCAGGGCGCAGAGAGGCTGGTTGGCCACCAGGAGGCACCTGAGCCTTGGACCAGTGGGGAGGAGACAAGGGAGAGTGATCCAGAAGCCAGCAGTGAGTTGTTCCTGGATGCCCGGAATCGAAGAGCTAATAGGCGTCAGGAACAGTTACGCAAATACAGGAGCTAATTGCGCTCAGCTAGTGGTCATTAGGCAATAGCAATAGCAGTTAGACTTATATACCGCTTCATAGGGCTTTCAGCCCTCTCTAAGCGGTTTACAGAGTCATCATATTGCCCCCAATAACAATCCGGGTCCTCATTTTACCCACCTCGGAAGGATGGAAAGCTGAGTCAACCCTGAGCCGGTAAGATTTGAACAGCCGAACTGCAGAACTGCAGTCAGCTGAAGCAGCCTGCAGTGCTGCATTTAACCACTGCGCCACCTAGGCTCCTCTCCAGACTATAAAAAAGACAGCTTGTGCACACGCCCCTCTTGCAGAAGTCAACTCCTTGACTAAAAGTTGGACAACTTTGGTAATTAGCTTGGCAGGCTGGATTGTTGCCAAGGTTTGTCTGAGTTGCTGCCAAGGTCCTTATCTGTTTGTTATGCTTGGCTTTCAGCCACCAAGGTTTTGGTTTCTTACTATTAAAGTAGATTCTAGTTAAGCTTGTCTCGGCTTTCGTTACTGGACGAAGGAGGGGGTCAGAACAGGGAACTAACGACAGGATCGGGTAGGGTTTTCCACACATTAGAACGGATTACATTAGGTTTGTATCTCTTAATAGCCCTTGTGTTATTGCGGTGGAAGTAAAAGTCATCATTAACAGGTAGGACGTTGTGGCAGATTATCTTGGGCACTAAGCTCAGACCGGAACGTAGACGACGTAGTTCAAGATTATCCAGGCCTAAAATTTCAAGCCTGGGGGCATAAGGAATTTTAGGTCTTGGCCCATTTTCGGCCCATTTTCAGCTGGCTGCAGGAGGCCACAGATGGTGAAAACATGGCACGGGGGGGAGGGGGATGCATGCAGCCCATTTTAGCTGCTAGGGGCACCATGGGCAGGTCCTTTGATATTTCCAGGCTGGCCCCATGGGCCAGATTTAAGCACCCGGCGGGCTGGATGTGATTCGTGGGCCGTGAGTTTGACACCTCTGGTGTAGGGTCTCCTGCTTCGGTGGGTGGATGGGTGGGTTGGACCAGATGATCTACAAGGCCTCTTCCAACCCTGTTAAATCTGAAGAGAGATTCTTCAGGTCAAAGCCCAGGGTCCCAAAGCCTCCCCAGAGTTAGAAACCTCTGTCCTTCTCCAGATGTTTCTGGAGCTGAGAATCCTTTCTCCTAGAATGTTGACGCCTGTGGTTTGGACTCCCTTTCCCCTCCGCAGGTATTGGTCCAACGATATATATAATCTTTTCTCTCCCTCTTCCCTGTCTCCTTCAGCCTGGTCAAGCCCACGCGCCACTATACGGTCTTCCTCTTAGAGGATTCTTCGGGCGATGAGCTTCCTCAGGAAGATGGTCCCGCCTCTGCCTTCTCTGACAGCTTTCTCTTCTCCGCTCCTTTTGAATGGTCTCTACCTTGACTATTGCTATCGCTCGCTCTGCTTCCTTGCCTTGCTTGGAGCCCTTCGCTGACCCATTAGCCTTTCCCCTTGCTTTGAGGCTTCTGTGGCGAGTGTCATGTCTCTGTGCGCGCATGTTCCCCTCCGCATTATATACCCCTGGCGACAAAGCAAATGCATTCTGGTTCCGGCCAAGGAGTGCCAAGGTTCGCTCTTCTCCTACGCTTGCTTGGATTGGCACTTGGGTTGGCCTGCCTCTGCCCGATTCTCTTGCCCATCCCTAGCACCCTGAAGGTGAATAGCCAGCTGCAAGCAGAAAGCCACCGGGAGATAGCAAGAGCCCTTAGGCTTATATGCCGCTTCACAAAGCTTTACAGCCCTCTCTAAGTGGTTTACAGAGTCAGCCCCTTGCCCCCAACAATCTGGGTCTTCATTTGACCCACCTCGGAAGAACGGAAGGCTGAGTCAAGCTTGAGCCAGTCAGAATCAAACTGCTGGCAGTGGGCAGAGTCAGTCTGCAGTACTGCATTTTAATCACTGTGCTACCATGGCTCTTATATAGATAGAGATAGGTGGGAAGAAAGAAAGAAAGAAAGAAAGAAAGAAAGAAAGAAAGAAAGAAAGAAAGAAAGAAAGCTATGAGGATAACAGGATAGATAGATAGATAGATAGATAGATAGATAGATAGATAGATAGATAGATAGATATACAGTAGATAGATATAGATGATAGATAGATAGATAGATAGATAGATAGATAGATAGATAGATAGATAGACAGACAGACAGACAGACAGACAGACAGATAGAGATATAGATACAGTAGATACAGTAGATAGATAGATGATAGATAGATGGATGGATGGATGGATGGATGGATGGATGGATGGATGGATGGATAGATAGATAGATAGATAGATAGATAGACAGACAGACAGACAGACAGACAGACAGACAGACAGACAGATATAGATACAGTAGATACAGTAGATACAGTAGATAGATAGATGATAGATAGATAGATAGATAGATAGATAGATAGATAGATAGATAGATAGATAGATAGAGATACGATAGATAGATAAATAGATAGATGATAGATAGATAGAGAGAAAGAGACAGACAGACAGACAGACAGATGATAATAGACAGACAGACATAGAGATAAATAGCAATAGCACTTAGACTTATATACCGCTTTACAGTGCTTTGCAGCCCTCTGTAAGCGGTTTACAGTCAGCATATTTCCCCCCAACAATCTGGATCCTCATTTGATCCACCTCAGAATGACGGAAGACTGAGTCAACCTTGAGCCTGGTGAGATTCAAACTGCCAAATTGCAGGCAGCCAGCAGTCAGCACAAGTAGCCTGCAGTACCGCACTCTGACCACTGCGCCACCTAATTGCTCTTAGATGGACCTGGGTGAGACATGGAGAGGCCTGAGAAGGACCAAGGGAGAAGAAAGCAAGGTTTCATCATCTCTGCCTGGAATGGAGTCCCACCCCTTCTTTGAGAGGGTTGGTTGAAGGGCGTTCAGGTTGAAGTAGGGACTGGGACCTTCCCCCAAGGCGATTGGAAGCATCTCCAGGGGAAAAAAAATGACAGCAGAGCGTTTGAAACTCTTGAGTATCCATGCCCATCTGGCTCTAGGAGGGCACCCTGCCTAAATGCACGTGGGAATCCAAACCGTTGTGTGACTTGAGCCGAAAAACTCATTATTGTCCCAACCACGTCGCCTCTTCTAACAGAGCATGGAGCAATTCTCTACTAATCAACTACCCATGGGTTGAGGCGCCAGAGATGAACCGAGCTCCTGCCCAGCTCTTCTGCCTTTTTGGCTGCTTCCTTCCATCTCAAGTCTTGTTTTGAATGCCAGTCCAAAACCACCCTGGAGATTGTGTAAGTCTGGGGGGGGGGGGGGAGATGTTAATTGGATTTGGCTTGCACTTCCGTCCCCTAACATAGGCATGAGATGTGAGTCCCAGGGGATTTCCCAAGACAGTAAAAACCACACACTTAGTCCCCCAAACCCTCTTTTTATTTCAAAGGCTGTGAATTCTGTTCAGCCCATAATGAGTCACAAACAGTTTGCCAAGTGTCCGGCAGAAGTCTGCCAAAGTCTTTCAGGATAAGGCTGATAAGCACCTGCCTTCATCTTCCTTGAAACACTGCCAAAAACCTAGTTGGCAATTAGCTTGGCGAGGCCATACGGAGCACAGAGTCAAAACGGAACTTCAGAATTAAACCTGCATGAACAAAGGTGCTTCCACAGGACTCCTTCATGTCCTATGGGAGGGGCCGATTACCTCCAAGCCTTATTCCCGAGTTGTTCCTTTTGTTTTAACTATTCTTGCCTTCTGGCAGCTCTGCGCATGCGCACACTGGGAACAGGCTCCCCCTGTTTCTCTGCCTCACTGATATCTGACTCCGGAGGCTCCAGAGGCAGCATGTAACTCCCAGATGGCCCTGGCCCCCCTCTCTACCTCCAACACAGAGCCCTCATCCCAGAGTCCAGGACTGGCCCATGTTCCTTCCCAACCTCCTCACTGTCCAACTCTGCTGCCAGTTCCACAGGTTGCCGGAGGACAACAGTTTCTTCCCTGCTCAGTCCTGTCATCCTCCTAACGGACCATGATGTTCCTTCATGGAGGAGACATTGTTTTAAGAATTGTGGAGGGATTAAGGATTCAAAAATCCAAGATTCACCAGGGATGGTCTGTGCAGAGTCCTCTGGAGCCAAAGGAAGAGCTTTCCTTGTGGTCCTTCAGAGCCCCTACGTGACTCTCGCTCCATAGGTTGTCATCGTGGATCCAGGAAGCCCATGTCTGATTTTGGTCTGCGCAGAGTCCTCTGGAGCCAAAGAAAGACTTTTCCTCATGGTCCTTCAGCGGCCCCTGCGTGACTTTCTTGCTCAGTAGTGTCAGAGTTTGTTGCATAAATTCAAATCCCAAAAGCCCACGCAGATAACTGATTCAGCTGGACTCATTAACTTCTTTATATACATAATAACGCATGAATAAATGTACAATACCAACAGATGATTCTTCCAAGTAAACACAAGGCAGGAGAGTTACAGGCAAACACAAGCAGTTAGCTTCATTTCAGCAGACAAGCCCAGACAGAGTGCTTGTTTACTTCGCAGAGCAGCAGACTGCTTTAAGTTTCTGTTTCAGTTCTCTGCACAGACTCAGATCTGTTTAAGCTTTCACTGGCTGACTTAGTTGCTGCGCCTATTCCTTGGCTCTCCTTGTTCCCATGTCTCTCCCAGTCACGAATACGTTAACAAGTAGGTTGTCATCTTGGATCCAGGAAGCCCATGTCTCATCCTTACTTTATGCACATTGACAAGAGGAATCGTTTGGATCCTCTTGGTTTTCAGAGTCCTGGTGTCTCATGCTGGCTAAGATTTTCCCCTCTTTTCCTTGACCCCACTTCTCCTCCTTTCATTGGTTTTTGCTGTGAGAAATGCATGCTTGGTGTCATCCATCTGGAGCTGGCCTGTGTCTTGTTTTGTGTTGAAAGCACACAAAACTTCCAGCGGAACCCTAGTGTAGTTTTGTGGTGTCTTCATTTGTGTGGCCTTTGCCAAATGGAGTACATGGTGGCCACATCTCTGTGGGCTTCAGGCTGTTCCTTAAACGCCTCAGCTCCAAGCTGGGAGGTCATGTGGAATTGTCACTCATCACACACCCATCAGCTCCTCCTGGCTTTCTCTTGACCATGAAGGATTTGGGTAGATTTCTCCAGAGGGATCCAGTCTCTAAATGACCCATTGTGTTCCTTCTGACAGGCCTCAGCCCTATCGAGCTCTAAAAGAATCTGATAGCGGTGACGGAGAAGAAGGCATCAGTCCTGAGAGATTCCAAGATGACATCCAGGTTGACCCAACCACTCCAGAAAGCCCTGCAGATATCAGTCTTCTGGAAGACATTTTTGCAGGACTGGAGGTGGCAACACAACCACAACCGCTCAGCCAAGCCAGGAGCTTAGAAGATCTGAGGACTTCCAAAGAGGAAGAAGACCAACAATGCTCCTTTGATTATCAGGTACGGGACTTGAGTGGGTGGGAATGGCCGAAAACATCTGAAACTGCTGGTACAGATAGTTCTTGACTTCCAACCATAATTGGAACTGGATTTCTGATTGAAGGTTGTGGCAGGGGTGAGATTCAGTTGGTTTTAGAGAACCAGTAGTGGAAATTTTGAGTAGTTCGGAGAACTGGCAAATGCCACATCTGGATGGTCCCAGAGTAAGGTGGGAATGAGGATTTTGCAATATCATTCCCCCTGGAGTAGGGAGAGAATGGGGATTTTGTAGTATCCTTCCCCCTGGAGTGGGGAGGGAATGGGGATTTTGCAGTATCCTTCCCCCAGGAGTGAGGAGGGAAGGGAGATTTTGCAGTACCCTTCCCCTGCCATGCCCACCAAGCCATGCCCACAGAACTGGTAGTAAAAATATTTGAATATCACCACTGGGTTGTGGTGTCCATAAGACCAGGTGCCCATGTTTTCCGATTTACCATAAAACACTTGTTCCACACGCTTCTTAATTCTCAATAGTCATTAAGTCACTGGTTGTAAATTGGGGGTTATCTGTAGTGGTGGATTTAGAGAAGAGTATATTTGGTTATTTGCTGACGAGAAAGCCAGATGGAGAACATAAGGTACGGTGGGAAGTCGTGAAGAACTTACAAGGGGTATCTTGAAGTCTTGATAAGGGCAGGAGACCAAGCGAAGAAGGAGAACCTAAGGGTGATTCCAGGAAGACTTTCCCCAAGAGGATTTTGAGGAAGTGGGAGAAAGGTCCCCCAGTTGGCACAAAAGGACAGATGGTTCCTCTTAGTGCAGGGGTGTCAAACTCAAGAGCCAGGGGCCAGATCCATCCCACGGGGTGCTTAAATCTGACCTGTGATGCCAGCCTGAAAATATCAAAGGACTGGCCCATTTTCGGCCTGTATGGCTTCCTGCGTGGAGGCCCTCGTGACCCGTTTTTGGCCTTCCCGGCCTCCTGCCACACTCTGCCAGCCGAAAATAGACTGAATGGAGTCCCTGTGGGGCCCCGCGTGGAGGTACTGAGGAGCCCCCGCACAGCCCATTTTCAGCCTCCCCAGCCTCCAGCAGAACCATTTTTGCCAGCCAAAAATAGGCCGCGCAGAGGCCCCTCAGTACCTCCACACTGCCCGTTTTCTGCCTCTCTGTCCTCCAGCCGCACTCTGCCGAGTAAAAATGTTTTCGGCCGGCAGAGTACTGCAGGAGGCATCCATCCCATCTCCCCCTCTCCCTGCCAACCCGCAGAGGAGAACTACAATGCTGATATGGCCCGTTTTCGGCCTCCCTGGCCTCTAGCAGCAATGCCAGCCGAAAATGGGCCACGTGGTGGCCCCTCGGTACCTCTACATGGCCCGTTTTCGGCCTCTCTGGCCTCCAGCAGCACTGCTGACCGAAAACATTTTTGGCTGGCAGAGTGATACAGGAGGCATCCATCCCATCGCCCCCTCCCTCTCGTCCCCTCTCCATCCCGGCCCACAGAGGACAACTACAATGTTGATCCAGCCCTCGAAGAAATCTAGTTTGATACCCCTGTCCTAATGGAAGGTCAGACCCGGGGAGTCAGTTAGAAAGGAGAGGAACAGCAGAAAGTTTGGAGAAAGACTCTCATGATTTTTCTGTTTCTCTGACAGCGGATGGATCTTGGTTTTGCCGAAAAGAGCTGGACCACCCCAGGGATGAAGTTTTCGCACCCTTATAAGCAGTTCTGGGGCCTAGGCCACGATGACATGGCCCTTTCCACCAAGTACTCCCCCAAATCTCCAGAGAGACCCCTGAGAAGTGTGCCTCCTGTCCCCAGGAGGCCTCAGAGCAGAGAGGCCATTCTGGACCTCCCCGAGAAGGAAGTTGGGAGTTCTCCTGCTGCCCAAGGGAATATCACCATCCCACGACCCCAGGGGAGGAAGACACCAGAGCTGGGCATTGTCCCACCGCCCCCTCCACCCCGGCTTTCCAAGCAGCAGGCACCCCCAGAAGCTGCCCCTTGCCTTGCAGGGCCTGGCAACCTGTCCTCGGAGCTTCTGCAGGAGACCTTTGCATCCAGAAACGTCTCTCTGGACCGGCCACTGGCTGCTTTTGCTCCTCACCAAGTCCAGCTTTCGTCCACTGCCATCACCGAAGGAGATCTGCTCCAACCAGTTAAGGTCAATGCAGAAGGCACGAGTGGAGACAGCGAGTCCCTCCTTGCTCTTCTAGATCCACTGAAGTCAGGAGAAGGTCAAGATGCCCGCTTTCCGATGGGCTCCCGAAGCCAGCTGGGTTCCTCATCCCCCAGCCCTGCTGGCAGCTTCCCATCCACAGAAGAAGACCTCATGCCCTCTACATCAGCACCCTTTCGTCAATTGCTGGGATACCCTCCCTCGGTGACACCCTTTGGGCCACCGTCTCTCAACCCCTTCGTGCAGGCCGTGCCAGCGCCCCTGCCGCTCACTCTAGTCAGGGCCCCGGGCGGCCCGTTTGCTCCCTCGTTGGGCCATGCTTACAGTTCCAGCTACATCACGTCCAACTCCAGCTTCTTCCAGCCCCAGAGGCCTCCCCTCAACCCTCTGACCCTCTCCATGCCCAACCTCTTTGCCAAGTCTCCCTCAGCTCCACTGCCAGCTCCGCTGCTTTCCCAGAGCGGCGTCCTTCGACCGACGCAGCCCTGTGCCCCTTCTAAGATCCGGACATTGCCTCTTACTCACTCTGCGATCAAGACGAGGCAGGCGGCGAGGCCCAGCAACCTCCCACTCCTGCCCCCCAAGACCAAGGTTGGAGACCCTGCCTTGTGTCCCTCTAAGACTCCGCTGGCTAAAGACCCCTTTGAAGACTTGTTAAATAAAACCAAGCAAGAAGTGTCCGTCACACCCGGTAAAGTCGAGCAGTTAAGGAGGCAGTGGGAAACGTTTGAATGAGCCCAGTTGGCATCCGAGACTACTGAATGTTGGGTCCACAGAAAGAGCAGTATTTCCCCGAGCAAAGACAGGTCAACCAGCTGGCACTGCTTCCTCCCTATTAGGAGAAAGGCCTGGCTGAGCCCTGAATAGGAACAAGGAAGCCCCTCCTCTTCACCATTTTGCCCACCACCGTCCTTGGAAAGGTGATCTGGGCTCCTTGACATTCTTCCACTTTTCCTCAAGATAAGTAGACAATAAGGTCAACCTTGCATCCCCATAATCATGGTCCTATCACAATTCCCCAGGTAAGCACTTGCCTCCATGACCAGGTGTCCAATCCAAACCAAGTTGATCATGATCTGAACCTTTCCAGTTCATTTTGTCGTACTTTCTCCAACGTATGTTTGGCCGCATGGATTCAAGGCCCCATGCGGTCCCTCCAACTCCCTTACCGGTCCCTCCAGATCTCTACGCACAACAGTCTCCCCTTTCCTAAGCCACCCCTTTCATGCCTCCGGGTTTTAGCATTCGGGTGGTAGCACCACACCATTTTTCAGGGAAGCTAGGACGTAACTCTTCATACTCATCCACCAGTTGGCACTACCAGCAATTGTTAACTTTTTTTAAAGAGCAAGACACACGATCGTGGTGTCCCCAAGCCCTCCTCTCACTGTGCTGACGTTACATGAACATATATGTGTAGAGTTATTAAAGTGTTACTCGGCGGCTTCCTTCCCTGGATGGGAGGAGGAGGAGGATCTCTGCAATACCCTGGTCTATTATGAAAGATGTCGATGGACAACAGCATCCACCTGCTGCCTGATGGAACAGGGATGGTGGTGTTGGTAGGACGGCGATGATAGACACAAAATGACTTTCACCCCTGGTTGTGGACTAATTGGCTTTGGTCTTCATAACCTGAAAGCCAGAAGTCCTTCTGTCTCTGTTTCATCTTCTTTCTCAACTCCTACTGAAGACCAAGTTTTCCATCTAGGATGTTTTGGGAAAAGGACCCCCCACACCACAAAATTCAGACCCACTCATGGACCTCTCTTTACACCTGCCTCTCTTTTCTTTTCCTCACTTAAATTTGGGGAGGGGGGGATTTAAAAAAAAACCCTGGGCAGTTTGTTGTTATTTGAATCACTCGTTGTGTGGGAATTAGGCTAGCCAATTGTCTATGTCCACAAGAACTCACTGTGTAGATCACCACTCTTCAACGCCATCTCTGGCTCCCCGATGGGTTTCCTCCCATTTCTATCACCCTTGATGAGGTTTTCCTACCAGTTGAAGAGTTAGTTTGGCTTCCATCTCTACCCCTAAGCCTGTAGACCCCAAGAACCTGGTTGATTCCTCCAAACATGGGGACAATCCACCTCTAGATCTTCTGTCGGCCTCTGTCCAAAAACCGTGGCTTTTGAGGAAGCCCTTTCCATGTTTTGTATAATCCCTTTTCCTGGGGGGAGGGGAAGGAATATGTTTTTTGATATTAACCTACTTCTGGATAGTAAAATATTTGAAGCCCATCCAACGGGCCACAGACTGTTGCTTTCTTTCTTCAAGGTTTTGGTGTACGGAGTGGGGATAGAGTACCGATCTTCAGGCTGTGACTATGGTTAACCCTGTGAGAGATCTATCAAATCTCATGTTCTTTCCACAAAGGTGTACCCCAACTAGGCACACATGAGTGAAGCACTCACGCACCAGTGGTGGGTTTCAAAAATTGTTCAAATCTACTCTGTGGGTGTGGCCTCCTTTGTGGGAGTGGCTAGTCACCCATGTGACCGGATGGGAGTGGCTTGCTGCCCATGTGACCGGATATGAAGATGCCAATGACACTTGTCAGGACCACCTTAAATTACCTCTCACACAGCACTGGCAGGCATAAGAATATGATGTAAACTTGTTTTTTAAAAGGCATCTTTGGTTTGCGTTAAAACAACTTCAACACATGCAATGTTCTGATTGCACCACAAACACAGTAGTCATCCTTACCTTTCACAGAGGCACTGAGTTTTATAAATAGGAGCATGATAGTGTAGAATAATCATATCCAAGGACCAGTGGTGGGTTTCAAAAAATTTTGGAACCTCTTCTGTAGGTGTGGCCTGCTTTCCGGGTCCACTGGTGGAACCTCTTCTAACCAGTTCAGTAGATTTGACGAACCGGTTCTACCGAATAGGTGCAAACTGGTAGGAACCCACATCTGTCGCGCACGTATTCGCTCACAACCAGCGAACTAATGTGCTGAAGTTATGCTGAAGGACGCTAGCCAGATGAATACTTGGTAGGCCGAAATTCCCCCCCCCCCCCTAATTTCCTCCCCAAAAACTAAGGTGCGTCTTATACTCCAGAGCGTCTTATACTCCGTAAAATACAGTAAATTAGAACAAAGGATGAACAGCCTACTGCTTTAAAATATGGCAAAGATGTAAACATGGGAAGCTGTTTGCTAGGATAGCCCATCATCTCCTAGGTACAAGTACAGTATTTGAGAACTTGTAAACAATCTATTGTTTCCAATATTGTTTATTGGAGGGACATGGTGGTTCAGTGGCTAAGACGCTGAGCTTGCCGATCAGAAAGGTCAGCAGTTTGGCAGTTTGAATCCCTAGTGCCACGTAATGGAGTGAGCTCCTGTTACTTGTCCCAGCTTCTGCCAACCTAGCAGTTCGGAAGCACGTCAAAAATGCAAGTAGAAGAATAGGGACCACCTTTGGTGGGAAGGGAACAGCATTCCGAGTGGCTTCGGGAGTTGAGTCATGCTGGCCACATGACCACAGAGACGTCTTCGGACAGTGCTGGCTCTTTGGCTTAGAAACGGAGATGAGCACTGCCCCCTAGAGTCGGGAATGACTAGCACATCTGTGCAAGGGCAGCCTTTACCTTTACTATAGGCTTAATTGGAGACAGGTGGCAAATAAATTTCTTAATAAATAAATAAATTGGTGTAGAAACCCACGAATCTACAAAGACCCTTACTCAGCTCCTTTTTGGATAAATAAACTACAGCCAGTTCTCGACTTACCACAGTTCATTTAGTGGCCATTCAACGTTACAACAACACTGAAAAAAAGGAACTTAATGATTGTCCTAAATGTGCTTTTTTTTCCAAGAGGCAACTGGACTTCCTGTTTTTTTTTCTTTTGAAGGTGTTTTGCTTCTCATCCAAGAAGCTTCTTCAGCTCTGACTGGATGATGGTGGGGAATGGAAGGATTTATGCTCCTTGCAGACAGCTGGTCCTTTGCATCCTTTAGAGGGTTGTTGAGGCCACTTAACAGTTCCAAGACACCCATTTGTAGCACTCAGGTGACCCTGAGGACACAGAGAAACCTCCAAGTGGCCTCAATGACCCTCTAAAGGATGCAAAGACCAGCCGGTCATTTGCATCCTTTTAGAGAGTCGTTGAGGCCACTTGGAGGTTTCTCTGTGTCTTCAGGAGTATCTGAGTAAGGCAAATGGGTGTGGAGCCTTCTTGGAACTGTTGAAAGGACTGTGTTGTAGCCTGTTAGATCATTCCACAGTTCCAAGAAGGTTCCACGTCCATTTGCACCACTCAGGTGACTCTGAGGACACAGATAAACCTCCAAATGTCTTCAGAGAAAAACCAAGGAAGTCCAGTTGCCTCCTGAAAAAAGCCCCTTTGGGACAACCATGGCCTCGAGGACTGAGAATCTCTACAGACTTTTAGCTACAAAATTTGGGATGGAGACCCTTGGAATGGGGTGGGAGGAGGAAAGGATTTCCAGAGGGAAAAATTGCAGACTACAAGAACCATTTGCACCACTCAGGTGACCCTGAGGACACAGAAACCTCCAAGTGGCCTCAACGACCTTCTAAAAGGATGCAAATGACCAACTATCTGCGAGGAGTATAAATCCTTCCATTCCCTACTATCTTGTCAGAGCTGAAGAAGCTTCTTGGATGAGAAGCGAAATGTCTTCAAAATTAAAAAAAAACAAGAAAGTCCAGTTGCCTCCTGAAAAAAGAACCTTTGGGACAGCTACAACCTGGATGATGGAGAATCTCAATAGATGTTTGACTTATGACTGTTTCTCACACTTGTGACCACTGCAGCATCCCCATGGTCACGTGATCAAAATTAAGACACTTGGGACTCACAGGTATGACGGTTGCAGTGTCCTGGGGCTCCTGGCGAAGGCAGATTCGCCTAACAACTGTGTTATTAACAACTTTAGCAATTTGCTTCACAAGCAGGGCAAGAAAGGTGGGGAAATGGGGCTAAATTCATTTAACAAATGTCTCACTTAGCAACCAAAATTTGGGGCTCAGTTGTGGTCATAAGTCAAGGACTACCTGTATCGTGATAAGTCAGTTTCTCCTTTTTCATAAGGCCTTTTGGCCTACCTTCCATTTTGAACTCTTGGACAGGTGTCTTGTGGCCCACCAGCGGAGCTAACAGCAGAGTCGGACAGTGAGGAGGTTGGTGAGGAACCTGGGTCAGTCCTGGAGTCTGGGGAAGGCTCGGATGAAGGCTCTGTGGCGGAGGCAGAGAGGGGGCCAGGGCCATCTGACAGTTATCAGCTGCCTTCGGAGTCAGACATCAGTGAGGCAGAAGAACAGCTGGAGCCTGTTCCCAGTGTGCGCATGCGCAGAGCTCCCAGACAAATGGAACAGCTAGGGAACAAGGGTCGACTCGGGAGTAAAGCTCAGCTGGATGGTGAATGGCCCCTCCCATGGGGAATAAAAGAGGAGCAACTGGGGAGTAGAGTTTGCAGGAGGCAATCAGTTCAATTCATTCGGGTGAAGATCTGTCCCTGACTTCTTGCCAAGGAATTGCTGCTACAGCGTGGAGTTTGGAAGATATCGGCCTGGCAGCTCTCCAAGCCTGAGAAAGGTCTGTAGTTGTGAAATCTCTTGAAAGACTCTCGGCCGGGACTTTGCTGGAGAGGAATTCCCTTCAACCTAAATAAAAAAGGGGTTTTATCGGGATGAGGAGTTGGCTTCGTGCTTTTGGGAAGCCTAGGTCAGAACAAGCCGATGACCACAGCTCATCAACCCGTTTCAAGTTAAAGAGCCCAGATAATGTTTCTTATGTACGTTTTTAATTACAAACGGGATAACCAGGATTGGGTTCCTTACATCTGCAGCAAGCGCTTCGTGAAAAAATAAACCCCCACATTTAAATATCAAAAGTTCACATTAGAAAAGAAAAATAAATTAAAACGGCAGAAAGGTTTCGTCACTGGTGGATCTAATGGGGCTTCGAGAAAGTGGAGGGAAGGATGGCTACTTCTCTGAAAGGGAGGGCAAACCTTTCGTGTGGGGTGACGAAATTAAATGGAACTCCTTTGCCGTAGTGACTAGTCCTCAAGAATACATCTAACACAAGGTTTCAGGGCATTGCAGTTTCCAGATGAATCATTCAAGTGATGGTAAAGCAAAGACTAAAACTTAAGACTGAAACTTATTCTCCAAAGCACCTGGGGGCAGGACAAGAACAATGGGTGGAAACTAACCAAGGAGAGAAGCAACCTGGAATTGAGGAGAAACTTCCTAACGGGTGAAAATTAACCAGTGAAACCACCAGAAGTTGTGGGTGCTCCATCACTGGAGGTTTTTAAGAAGAGAGCGGACAGCCACCTGTCTCAAATTGTATAGGGTCTCCTGCTTGAGCAGGAGGTTGGACTAGAAGACCTCCAAGGTCCCTTCCAGGTCTGTTCTGATTGCTTGATTGAACCAGTAGAACGGCTCGCCTTCAGAAATTGTGGGTGCTCCATCACTGGAGGTTTTTAAGAAGAGGCTAGAGAGTGACTTGTCTGAAATGGTCTAGGGTCTCCTGCTTGAGCCAGGGGATGGACTAGAAGACCTCCAGGGTCGCTTCCAACTCTATTCTGACTGACTCTGAGATGTGGGTCTGTGGTGTGACTTACAAGCTGCTCCACAGTGGAAACAGCTTGCCTTCAGAAGTTGTGGATGCCACATCACTGGAGGTGTTTAAGAAAAGACTGGGCAACCACCTATCTGAAATAGTATATAGGTTCTCCTGCTTGAGCAGGATTGGACCTTGGAGGTCTTCTAGTCCAACCTACAGTAGGGTTTCCTGCCAAAACGGGGGGTTGGACTAGAAGACCTCCAAGATCCCATCCAGCTCTATTCTGACTGACTCAGACCCACATCTCCATCTTCAGTAAGTCTTGATGCCTTGAAATGTGTAGCTATTCTAGTCCCCAATAGATCTCTTTTAGAAGGGTGTGGCCATGACTAAGAGAAGCTCAAAGATGAGCTTCGGCTGAGCTTGGTTCCTTGCCACCAATTTTCCATCGGTGGGAGTTGACCAAAGAAAATTGGCCACGCTATTTTTCCCAGGATGCATCAGCTGGCTGGCAATTGGGAAGGTTTGTTCTTCCTCAGAAGTTAGAGGAGGCACAGCCTGATTAGGCTTCTCCTTAGTCTGCCTTCACCCAGACGGGGAGATACTTGCCTTCTGAATGGACACCTCATAGGTCTTCAAGGGGAAAGGCTGGAGTCATGAACCAGGAGCCTTGCGAGACACAAGGTCAACCAGTTGCCCTAACTTTTCTTCCTCCCGTCCTGACCTTTCCTGCCTTTGGGAGAAGAGAGATAGGTTTCTCCCCTCCTGTGCTCAAAATACAGAAGGAATTGTTTGTGGCGGGTGGGAAGAATCCGATTTGAGGGCGCCTCTTCCTAGGGTTGTGTTGTGATGACTACAGCCAACCCTCAGTGAAGAAGGACATCTATGCAGGGGTGGGCTTCAAAAAACTTGGCAAGGGGTTCTTTGCCCAGTTGGGTGGGACCAGGAGTGGGCGTGTCCATGCTGCACCATGTTGGGGGGGCGCGTTTTTGCCCTCCCTGGGCTCTGGAGGCTGATGGCAAGCCTCCGGGAGGGCAAAAACAGCCTCCAGAGCAGTGGTGGGTTCCTCTCTTCATCGCTACCGGTACGCTGCGCATGGGGCCAGGCGTCCTGGTCATGCATGTGTGCACGCATGTGCACTCCATTGCCCCTGCAACACCCATCTGCTCATCGGAGGTTGCTCATGCGCCGCACAATGTGCACATGTGCGCAATTGGCCCGGTTGCTTTACAAATAGGTATGGAACGCGCGTGGGCGGGTGGTTCAAACAAGCCAACATACCGGTATGCCTGTACCAGGCCATACCAGCTGAAACCCACCACTGTTCCGGAGGCCAGAAATGTGCCCGTTTCCAGCCTTCCCAAGCTTCTCTGCACACCGTGCACTTATCTGCATCCAAAATGGGCCACATGGGAACTCCTGGGAGAGGTTGGACAGGGCCAGCTAGGAGTGGAATTTGGGGGTTCTCTGAACTGCACAGAAGCTTAGCTAGAGGTTCTCCCTAACCCCCAGCAGCCCACCCCTTCATCTATGTACATATCTCTTATGTCTGAGGTATGGGCTGAAGTACCACATTAGCCTCTTGGGGAGGCTATTTCCTTTTGATTTGTACTTCTGAAATATTCCCAACCATGTCCCACAACATTACATCAGGAAGAAACAGAGGTGGTATTCAGCCAGATCAGACCGGTTCAGGCGAACCGGTAGCAGAAATTTTTAGTAGTTCGGAGAACTGGCAAATACCACCCCTGGCTGGCCACGTCCCCGATCTATTCACTGCCTCCAGAGTCCCAGCTGATCGAGTCTCAGTTGCACAGGAGAATAGATCTGGAAAGTAGGCTGGTCGTGTGGGGAGGGAATGGAGATATTGTAGTATCCTTCCCCAAGAAGTGGGGAGAGAATGGAGATTTTGCAGTATCCTTCCCCCAGGAGTGGGGAGAGAATGGAGATTTTGCAGTATCCTTCCCCCAGGAGTGGGAAGGGAATGGAGATTTTGCAGTATCCTTCCCCCGGGAGTGGGGAGAGAATGGGGATTTTGCAGTATCCTTCCCCCAGGAGTGGGGAGGGAATGGAGATTTTGCAGTATCCTTATCCCGGGAGTGGGGAGAGAATGGGGATTTTGCAGTATCCTTCCCCCAGGAGTGGGGTGGGAATGGAGATTTTGCAGTATCCTTCCCGCAGGAGTCGGGTGGGAATGGAGATTTTGTAGTATCCTTTCCCCGGGGGTGGGGAGGGAATGGAGATTTTGCAGTATCCTTCCCCTGGGAGTGGGGAGAGAATGGGGGTTTTGCAGTATCCTTCCTCTGCCATGCCCACCAAGCCACACCCACATAACTGATAGTAAAAAAAATCCCACCACTAGGAGGACTCCAACAGTGTTCTCCTTATGCAGCCATCTGTAGGAATTCATACCAACCCTGACTAAGCCAGGTTTCAATTTTAGGGAACATGTAGTGTTTCTGAAAAGATTTCTCACTATTCTTCGTAAATTATGGCAGTCAGGTGCCAATGGTTGTGAGCTACAGTTGACCACACATTCAAGGGTCTGGTTTACCATGTAGAATCAGGTGTATTTTCTCCAACCAGCATTCTGTGGTTGCTTCTTGGGGAACAAGAGAAGAAGAAGAGAGCAGAGTTGCCACCACACCTGTCTATAGCACCTCGGACTTCCTGTGGATGCACCAAGGAGGAAGGAAGGAACAGCCAAATACGTTCAGCCTACACTAAAACAGGAGAAATCTTTGTTAGCGAGAGTCAAACTTCTACCCCCCTACAGTTTAGCATAGAAACCTGAACTTTCCCTGGGAGAAATAGATGGCTCTTAAGTTGTTGGAGTGGAATCATTTCTACGTTTATCAAAAATTATAACCGAAGGGTGAAGCGAAGTGGAAGAAGCTGAGGGATCTTGGGTTAATACTGTTTCAAGTGGTTTGTTTACAAGGCACTTTAGGATGGGTGCATTGTACCCGAACACGTGAAGGAGGTCACAGAAATTGTAGGTACTCGTCTCTCATCTAGAGGAGGGTAATGATAAGTTCATGTTTTGTTCTGTGAGAGGAGGAGGAGATATTTTGGACTTCTTGTGGTGTGTTAGTGGGGTTAAGCAGCTTTTGTTGCTTACCCTCTTCT